>NW_010519799.1:0-16577 GCF_000687285.1 Phaethon lepturus
TTCCCCCCCATATCCAGTAAGGGATGGAGATGCTTCTTGGATCTCTTTTTTTTTTGTTAACATATTTGTAAAAACATTTGTTGTTGTCCCTTATGACCATGGCCAGATTGAGTTCTCTGTGGGCTTTTGCCTTTCTAATTTTCCGAGTTCATTGGGCAGAAACCCCACTTAAAATTTACAAATCCTCCTCAGGCCCCTATGAAGGAGTGGGAGTATGAATCAAAAGTAGGCTTCAATCATAAGTAGGCTTCAATCCATAACATCAAACACTGTCCAAATTTAATTCTCTCTAACACTGAGAGCAAGACATTCACTGAGTGACAGTCAGGTAACACAAAGATGCTTCTTCAACTAGGAAACTGAACTGAACTATGATTGCACGTGTTTAATCCTATAATATTGGTAGGATAAGTATCTTGTTTTAATGAGATACGCATGTACCAATTCTGTAGCTGCTGAGGGCATGCAGCCGTTTGGCAATAGGCTGATTTGTGAAATGTAGCAATTGCCATTGTGGATTGCAGCAGTAGACCAGCTTTCATCTCTGACAGCAATCAGAAGCAGCTGTTGAGAAGGAATATTTAAAAAAAAACCCCAACTGGTGACAGGCAGATGTGGCTTAATCAGTCCTCTGCAGAGGTTTTGTACCGATCCCAGAAATTAGAGATTGAAGTAATCTTTGAAACACAACGTTCTTAGCATCTGGTGTACTTAATGAGAGATTGATTTTTATCCTATTCTTTTCCCATTCCTCTCCTTCTCTTTCTCTTGTCTCTGGAGGATATGTTTCGGGTGGAAGGGATATGGCTGTTCTACGAAGAACACAGTATGTGATGGGAAAAATCGCTCTTCAGCATGATGATCTCGCTTCATGAATACGAACTTTTTGGGTTTTTTAAGTAGGTAGTTTTGGAAATAGATGCAGCTTCATCAGGTAGCTATGCCACCAGTTGATACCTTTTTATTAGTGTAAAAATAAACCGTGGTCTTCTCGCTGCCTTTTCCATTAAGTAATTAAATTGATAGATGCTATATATCTTGCTTAGGATTTTAATAATCTTGACGGCGTTTTGTATTCATTTAACAAAATCAGTCTTCCTTAAAAAATAGAAAATTTCAACTGTTTGACCCCATTACTCTGAGTGAGCTTCAGATTAAGTTTCACCAGTCTAAAATGAGATTTGAACTGCTTGGTTTGAGGCAAATCTATATTTGTTTCTGTCTTGGATCTTGGGCTTGGTATTCTGTATATTTACTGTGTGCCTTTGACCCCTCTCCAGGGTAGGATCCATGAAGCGTTATGCATACAGGTAGTAAGCAGAGCCAACCAAAAAGCGAGAGGTCATGGGAAATTTTTTTATTTTTAAAAAAAACAATGATTTACATCCAAATTGGGTGGAAACCAACACTTTTTCAAATTTCCAGCAAACCAAAACCTCCGCAGTCCGTGGCGTGGCTGGCTGGGTCTGACACACTTGTCGGTTCCACTGCTAACAACATCTGTCGATGCCCTAAGCAGCTCTGGGAGGCTCCCAAAATCCCTGTGCTGGGGCAGACCCACTGGCACGTTGAGGTCCCTCAGACCCAAGGGCAGGTGTCAGGAGCAGCTGTGGTCACAACCTGTCAAGCTGCCTCAGCTTCAGTAAAAATTTATTGATTAAGACATTGCCTCTATTGCCAGTAAATGCATTGTTTTGTTTTACCTTAACTTGGCTGATCTGAGGCTAGCTGGTGTTCCTACCCGGGCTCCCTAGTCCTTAAGGTCCTTAGAACCATGGTATTTGCTGTGCTCATTGTCTCACTGCTATTCTCTGGGATATCCAACAGGCACATTTCCACCTGACTATTCCGGCCACCTTGGAAACTGGCAACGCCACCACCTGTATGGAGGAGTCCTCTTTTCGTGATCGGTTTTCCTAAGGAAGGCAGGTTTCTGAGGTGGTGCTGTGAACTTACCATTACTAGCAGCCTGGTTACTGCAAGTGTCTTAACTGTGGAGCTTCTGCAGTTTTTCAGAAGGGTGGATTAGCTTTAGTACCATTAATATTCTTTTACACTTTTTTTCTTTTGTGCTGTTGCTTAATTGCTGCCAAAGACTGTGACCACTTAATATCTCGGAACATATGATTTTTTTTTTTAACTTGTAGTTGTTATTCAGTTTGTGGAACAGAGTTTAAATATGACCAGGGTGAATTAGCTCTCTAAATCAGGAGCTTTAAGTCAGCACGATTACTTCCACTGTGTAAGGCGATAAGCACATTCTGTTGAAATATGGATACCTATGTGATTTAAGAAGCACTTTATAAGTAACATGCCTGCTTTGTGTTTTTGTATTATGCATTTTTATCCCAATATATTCCAAGTCACCAATATATCCTCAGCTGAACCATGCAAGTTATTGTTCTGAGGGGAGGGAAGACCACATCTTCGGTCACTACAGTCCTCTTGACTTTTGGGGGAAAGAGACAGTTCAAAGCATCCATCCAGATGTAACCCAGCTGGAATGGTATTGATGCCCGATTAAATCCCCATTTCACTGAACTGGTGAAGCCAGCATTCAGACAGTGGTTTCTTAATAGCATTGTTAAACACTTCTCCAATTCAGAAGTGTATTGATTCCTGTGTATCAACTTGGAATGTAGCTACTGCTCATTGTAAAACATGGTTAAATCTGGAAATAGGCTCTGTACCAGTGGTGTGGAAGGGAACATACACACATTAACACAAGCTTTGTACAAATAACCTTGCCATCCTCCTGAGGCCCAGACTGAAAACAAACAGCTTTGCCAGAGCCCATCAAAATCTGATTCTTCTTTTAACTTGTGTCTTTTCACATCATCAAGCAGTCTGGAGATTTCAGGCCTATCAGCTTCTGCCAATAATCTATTAAAGGAGAAACAGCCCCTTTGTGCAGAAAGCAGAAAATGAGCGGTTGCTTGTCCAATGCTGTTTTGGGGAAAGAAGATCAAAACGTGGGATAACCAGTCAGATAAACTGAGCTGCCCAGGCTTTGCTTAGTGCTTTCTTCCATTGCCTGAGATGTGAAATTTTGATGCTGAGCAAGGTGTTTTCTGAGTTGCCAGCAAAGCTGTTTGTTCCTGCAGAGAGGCCAGTCATAGGTTCAGGATCTGGATGGTCCTGCTCTCCCCATCCCTCTCTCCTCTTTGCTTCCTCTTGCCAAGTAAACAACCAAAAGCCTCAGCAGGATCACATTTACTTTCTCTCTACAGATTCTGGCTGGCTGCTGGAGAAAAACTGTGGCTCTAAACTGACTGTGACCAATGATGAATCAGGTAGTGGGTCTTCTTTTCAGTTTTGCTGAATCTCCTTTGAATTGCTCCAGCGGCAAATGCACCTGCTCTGGGAGGGGTTTTCCATGGTGGGTATAGCTGCAGAACCACCTCTCCTGCGCGGGGTTGCCTGGGATTGGGATCAACAGCTTGTCCCTGCAGCAGGCAATGATGAGCAGCTGAAAGCAGGAATCTCCATGGGAACTGGAAGAAGATGGTGGGGAACTGCGGGTGAGCAATAGTAGTGCCTGGTTGCCGCTGCCCTGCACCCAGAGCTGCTTGGGACCAGTGCAATTCAGCTGCACAGGCTAAACAAAGGTGCAAAGAGGAGGAATGAGACGTTCCTGAGTTTTGTCCATGTAAGTGTCAAGGGCTTTTGACTTATGCTAAAGGAACTATGTCCAGTGTGGGCACCATCCTGCTCTCGTAGCCCTGTCATGGAAACAAAGACCACAGCAACTCCAAACATTTTGTTTTCTTACAGATAAGACTTACAGACTTAATGTGGCCTAAAGAAAAGAATAAGGAAGCAAAAATGATATGCAGCAGTTTACAGTTTTAGTTGAAATCCTTTGAAGCATTTTGGTAAGAGAGCGGAAACAAGGGAGATTGTTGCTGAAATGGAAATATTTCATTCAGTGGAAAATTCTGACTTAATTTCCAAAAACATGAGAGACTGCAGTCAAAACAGGAGCTTAAAAGTCGCATTGTATATTTGCAGCTGTCATTCTCATCTTAAGGCTGGGATCCCGAGATCGCCCCTCAGCCTCCTTGCCCTGGGATGCCATGGCCCTCAGTCCCTGGGGGGAGAGGGGACAATCCTGGCCTCTAGGAAAGCTGAAGGATACAGGGAGAAAAGTGCAACTCTAGTCTAAAGATCCTGTGACTTTCATTTTTCAGTTATTTACATATCTGTTGTAGTATCTCAAAGGGCAGTTACATTTTCTATCAAAAACCACATTTTTGGAAAGTCTTGTTTTCATTCAGAAGCAGTTTCAGCGTTAGCAGTGCCTATTAGCAGTGGTTCTGTTAACAAGATTCACTGCAGGACTGGTGCACGACAGCCTTCTCCATGTGACTGATGCTTTGTCCTTTCATCTGCCCAAAGCTGGCTTTATCCACAGTGATAAAGATGGGAGGTGAGACCCATGTAGCGGTCTTGGGCAACATGATCGGAGAAAAGAGAGGGCACCAGGAGATGGGCAGAGACAGTAGTAGAGTAGAATGAGTAGAATGTACCCAGTCACCTCTAAATCCTGCTTTTTAAGTCCCAGTGAAGCTGATCACATAAGATACTGATGACCCTACCCATGGTAAATGAAACCTTGCAGAGCTCTGCGGCGCCGGTGGTCCCTTCCGTCGGCAGAGCACGCTGCCCCTCAGCTGACTGACCTGGACAGAGTTGCTGGAGTCGCGTTTTCACATGCATAAACTATTCTTCAATCATTTCTCCTTACACGTCAGCAACAAAAACACTTGCCTTCCTCAGGCCTTTATACACGTTCTTATTTTCTTCTTTATCTTACTGTACAACTTAAGTTTGGTGGCAACTGTTTTTCTGACTTTGTCCTGGGTTGGTTGTACAGTAGTTTGTTACAAAGGGGATGCCTTTTAAAGCTTTCTAACCTGTAAATTCCTATAATAATTCCTATTAATCAAACAATATCAGTTTCCAAATGCTATTGAGTTGATCCTTCAAGACCAAAGGAAAATCCATGTCCTTTTCCAAATGAGCACAGGTGAGGTGGTTTTGGTGGTTTTGTTTTGGTTTTTTAATATCTGTACAACCCACAGGAATAGTGGTTCATTCTGTGTCTTCACCTATACAGCAGCACTATAAGTAGCAACTATGGTATCAGAAAATCATTAAAAAATCTGAAATGTGGAACTCAGCAGAATCTGGGGTGACTGAGTCAGTGAGCTGCTACATCACACTTTTCTGAAAGAAGAAGCCATTGCTATTTGTTTTCTAGTGGTCTGACAGGACATGGGGCTGTGGTACCAACTGGAGAAAAGGTATTTCTCTTATCCTCCCTGTGATCAGAAGGCAATTTTCATACCAAATGTCATTCATCCTATCCAGCCCACTGTCCTGTGCTTTGGATGAAGAGCCATCACTATTCTCCCTCACTGGAGAGCATGGGGGGACCAGAGACAAGCCTCTCACCAGCAAGTGTATTCCCCAGGTGCCTGGCACCATGGGTCCCCATATCCATGTGACTTCCTGGGACAGTCACGTTGATAATAAGGTGGGATTATGCTGTTTTGGGCAATGGTATTACATTATTGTAATGTGGTATTAATGCTCTTATTATATCTATATAACATATTATATATAAAACGGTATTATTGCTCCCTGCTAGCAGCTTTTCAGGTTGAAAGGGGTTTTCAAATGCATGTGACAATACAGTGCCTCTTGTGAGAGGAACACACCACTGGGAACCAAGAAATGCAGGTTCAAGTCCCCAGTGACCCAGGTCAGCTATTTAGCACTGTTTAGTCAAAAAAAAAAAAAAAAGCAAGCCTGTAGAGTGGGATCAGGTCGCAGAGCTGGACACTTAGTTCCCTTTTCTCAAAAACCCCATAGCTTGGGCAGCTGATTTGGGATTGAAGGAAGGTGGTGTTTCCACCAAGGAGCCAGGGCCACCGGCACCCAGCCCTACGTGCAGCCTGCCCCAGAACAGAGCAGCAATCACTGATATTTTTTAAAGTGCTGCAGCACAGGGACACGGTCTTCATCTCTTATCAATGGCATGGTGATTAGAAATTAATTTGAAACTCTGTCCCTGCCCTCAGGTTGAGAGGTCCAAATTACGTCTCATGGCAATGCCTGGGCAGGAGCAAGGTGGAGGCAGTACCAAGCCCTGCTTCAGCAACTGCCCAGGCTGGAGCTTGGGATTCACAAGGCGAGAAGAGAGCAGGATCTGCAGCACAGTTGTGGGACATTTTGGAGAGCATGTGTGAATCTGCACTCCTGGGCTCTGGGCCCAACTCCATACCTGCCAGCCAAGGCATCAGTGCTAGCTCTCACCACTGCTTGCCTACCTGTCCTAAAGGTTAGTGTCTTTAGGACCAGTACCACTCCTTGCTGAGTTTGGCAATAAGCATGGGGCATGAACAATACTCAGCTGCTATCCCACAGGGCTTTTAGTAGCTGGATAATTCTTGGTACTTAAGGAGGGCTGGTCTTGAGGAGTGGTTTGATGCCAGAGCTATTAAAACCGATGCTACCTTTGGACTGAGACAAAAGACAAGGAGTTTGAGGCTAGATCTGAAAGAACTTGATGCTGCCTGCAATGAGTGCCCCTAGCTTCACCAGCTGGTGAGTCACTTAGGAGTGTCTGATTCAGTGACTCTTCAGAAACAAAACTTTAGCAACTAACTCTCATGTTTACACTGGTGTGAGAGAGGAGTCATGGGCTTGGTTCACTGCAGCCTGGTGCAAAGCAGTGTCAGATGCTTCCTTTCCAATTTGGTATTGTTTTGCAGCAAGCTTGTTCTGGTACAGAGATTTGGCAGCCTGGAGGAGAGCTGTGAGTGGTAACATGCTGTTACAGTATACGAAATCTTGGGCAAGACATTCACCGGGCATAAGTCAGTAGACCCCCTGTGTTTTATAGGTAATTAATCACCTCTCATACAGAGTGACAGATGCTGTGGTAACACAGTGCAGGGTGTGTGTTACTGACCAGTACCAAAGTACCACCATGGTATCATGGGATCTGCCATGCTGGGTTTGCATCCTGCCCTTTCTTGCTCTTCCACTCCTGCTCACATCATCTGGCCCTGGAGAGCCTCTGCTCCTGATGACCTCCTCTACCTCCTCCACCCTAGAGCTGAGGAGCCCCCCAGGGCTGGATTGCCATCAGAAAGGGAGAGTAGGAAGGAGGATGAGTGAAAGAGAATTGCACCCCACTCTCCTCTTTTGTCTGCTGGTGCTCTTGGAGCTGCTGGGTGGTCCCAGCTCTTGAATAATGGACTGGGAAGGGGGCTATGTGCATTGAGGGGAGGGGGTGAGGGCTGGACTCCCCCCAGGTTCAGGGGAAATTTTGAGGAATTTTAACTAATGTAAACCCCTTGGACAACGTGAGCTGGATAGAGTGAGGAGCTAGCGTGGGGAGAGCAAGAGGCCAAACGCTACTGAACCCCACTGGTCTCACACTGAAAAGTTTCTGAAGTATCATGATATGGTTTTGGCACTGTGAGCGATTCCAGTAGCATCACTCATCACCATTCCCACGGTGATCCAGTATGTAATACTCTGTCCATTTTGTAACATCTTCTTTCTCCCAGAGAAGAAAGAACTAAAATGAGGGGTTCTGCACTAATTTCAAAGTGGACGCCCTGAATCAGAGTGCACCAAAATATACATTGATCTCACTCATTCACAGCATAACCAGTGTAATGTCAATGTTGTTTATTACCAGTGTGTTTCCATTATGCAGCAATTACATCTATTTTTACCAAGCTTGGATATGCAGGGAAAACAAATGAAAAAGAGCATTAGAAGAAGAATTAGTTAAGGAAAACCAGCTAGCTTGATGCTGAGGTTCACAGTTTTAATCTGTTGAAGCAGCAGTACATTAATCTAGAGTAGTGCCACGTGGATTCTTTCCACTTTTTCTCACTACATTGTATTATTCCACTACTGCCCACCAGTAGCTTGTTTTGTGCCTTCTTTGTAGCATCTTGCACCGAGTCTGGTCTCCAAAACCAGACTGCAACTTTCTGGATTCATCAGGCTGTGTCACTAAGTGTATGATATGAATTGTTTCAGAATTGAATCCTGGTGAAGAAAATGAGATGATTCCTCCACAGGAAACCATTAATTGCCTCAAGTCCCCTCCTAACCTGCAGGATTTGAGTCTACAGCTCTGCTCTCCTCAGCCTGTGCCCTCACTGTAGTCTCATTGTGGGGTTGTGCTGCCCCTTGCAGGCACCTGCTGTAGGCAGGAATGCAGACACAGTGGATCTTAAAAAGTGAAGGAGTCTGTTTCTGTACCCCATCAACTAGTCTTGGACGGTACTGGGACTATTTATTGTTGTTAACATATCCTACCTTCAGGATTTCCTGCCCTCGCTATAAGACGCATATAGATGCAGACTGAGTCCACGATCTGGGCTTGAGACTATTGTGGTTTAAGCCCAGCTGGCAGCTGAGCACCACGCATCAGCTCGCTCCTTCCCCCCACAGTGGGATGGGGGAGAAAATTGGAAGAATAAAAGTGAGAAAGCTCATGGGTTGAGATAAAGACAGTTTAATAGGTGTCAAAAGCCACACACATAAGCCAAGAAAAATAAGGAATTCATTCACCACTTCCCATTAGCAGGCAGGTTTTCAGCCATCTCCAGGAAAACAGGGGTCCATCGCGCGTAACAGTTACTTGGGAAGACAGACGCCATAGCTCCAAACACCACCCCTTCCTTTTTCTTCCCCCCAGCTTTATATACTGAGCATGACATCATATGGTATGGAATATCCCCTTGGTCAGCTGGGGTCAGCTGTCCCAGCTGTGTCCCCTCCCAGCTTCTTGTGTACCCGCAGCCTACTCGCTGGTAGGGCAGTGTGAGGAGCAGAAAAGGCCTTGACGCTGTGTCAGCACTTCTCACCCGTAAGGAAAACATCTCTATGTTATCAACAATGTTTCCAGCACAAATCCAAAACATAGCCCCATACTAGCTACTATGAAGAAAATTAACTCTGTCCCAGCCAAAACCAACACAGAGACCATAAGCTGAACTGGTTTCCTCCTACCTTTTTATTTCTGAAAGGTAAAATAGTATGTCTTGTCTCAGTAGAGCCAGGAATTCGACTTAAGATTGAGAGAGCTGAGGCAAGGTTCAGAGTTAGACCCAAAACTGTAACAGTTTGGGAACTGTCTTGGGATTCTATTCTTGGCCTTTTCCCTGGCTCCTCCTCTGACCAAGTACTTCTCTGTGTCTCTGTTATCTCTCTGTTAAGACAAGATTATTCTGCTTAAGCACTTTAATACAGGGCTTTGGGAGAGGCTGGAGAAAGCCCTTGAAATATTGATGGAAAAACCACTGCAGTTCTCACTTTCTAGAAATGTCTATATATAGCTAAACTTAGGCAGTCTCCAAATGGATTTATTTATCCTAGCAGACTGTGTGCTCTGTAGCTTTCTCCAACAATACTCTGCTCCTCAGGTTTACATTCCCAGGGTCTGAATCCTGAAAAGATCATCTCTGAAGAACACATTGTGACATATCTCGGCCAAGAAATACAAGTCTCTCTGTCCTGGCTTTACTGAAAAGATCATCTCTGAAGAACACGTTGTGACATATCTTGGCCAAGAAATACAAGTCTCTCTGTCCTGGCTTTATATCCTGTCTGTTGTCAGATCACCTAAAAGGAGCCTAATCCACCGCTGTCAGTGTTACAAACTGGCAGCAAGATGAGACTAGCAATGCTTTGCGCAATGTGCGTACCACACATGCATAGGTGCATGTGCTGCTGCTGCTATGTTGCCCTTTTTAGCACCTTTCCCCCAGTTTTTCAGCTGTTTAATGAACCTCTTAACTTTCAGAGAAAATGTGAGAGGCGAAGAAATATTGTTCGTTGTGGGGAGACTGAAGCACTGCGTTATGTGACCTTTTCCCAGTCTCTTTGTAACTTGCTGATAGAGCTGAGGGACAGTTGGGGTCTCCTTGATCCCGGCTGTTTGTGCAAGACACTGCCTGCTGCTCCGGTACTCCTGATCTTGCCTGTACTGCTGCTAGTCCGGGTGGTTTGCCAGAGTGCTGTGGCGAGCAGTGTGAGTCACCGGGAGTTCAGCTGACCGTGGAGGCCATGCCCAAAGCACAGTTGTTACTCACCTGCCTCGTGTCCAGGCTGGTTAGGAACCCCACCTCCTGCCAGGGCCGCACACGACGGGGTGGCTGACAGCAGCCTGCCTTGCTCCTGGGTCTGCCCCACACAAAAGCCCCGCGTGAATGTCTGCCCCCCGCAGCGAGTCTAGGATTGCCAAGTTCCCAGAAAAGGCCATTCCTCCCGAGGTGACAGAACAGGGCTCCAGCCCAGTACAAATCCCTTTGGGAGATCCTTTTTTTCTTTTGGGAGTTTCCCAATGACGCTGCTGCTTTTGTTGCTGTCCCTGTTTCCTCCCCGTGACTCTGGCTGGCCTCTCTGCCACCCGTTCACCTGCTGCCTGGCCTGACCTTCCTCCCGGGCGCTGGGTAGCTCCGAGCTGTTTGGTTTCTTCCCGTGAGCTGTTGCCCATTGTCTGAAGTGGTGAAAGCGCACTCACCAGCATCTGGGTGAAGAAAGCAGAAAGCTCACCCGCTGTTGTGCTTCTCACCTGCAGAGAGGTGGCCAGCTGTGATGGCTTCCAGTTGCCAAACGGCTTTCCAAGTGACTGTAAGTGTCTTTGCAAATTTATCAAGCCTGCTTCTGGGCCTGGGCTGCGGCGAGTGTAGGCTAGGCTGGTCCACAAGCACCCGGGCTCTGCAGGGGGCTGTGCAGCTCTGCCTTTGCCGGCAGGGCCACCTTCTTCTCTTACCACCAACGCCAAGGTAAACCTCGAGCAGCTCCGGCTTCAGCACTCGGCCACGGCCGAGCAGAAAGCTTGGCGTTGGGAGACATGCTGCCCGGGTGCAGCCCAGGCCCGGTGGGTGCTGCTTGAGCCGCCTTGGGGCCTGGCCTGCAGTATCGGATCCAGGGCAATGATCTGAGGAGACAGGCTTTCGTGGCACTGCTTTCTCTTCCCAGTAAGGGCACGATTTCTCAATTTATCCCAATTAAAATAATGAATAAGGATGAATGATTTAACCAAAAATATCAGGAGTAATCTTTTAACCATAGAAATCAGCTTCAGTAGCAGCATTTTGTAAACATGGCTCAAAATTAGGCTTCAGTCACCACATCTGTGTAACGCTGTGGCCTGGATTGCACTTGGCCCCCCTCCAGGAACCCGCTTGATATCCATGAGAGATTTCCAACAGGGAAGGACTCCAGGCTATGCAGTGGCCACTGACACCACTCACTTGACAACGGGGATTTTTTTCTATTCTGTTCAAATGAGGGGGATATATTTTATATTTATGGTCAGCAATAACTGGAGAAACGTTCCCCTCTTCAGCTGTTACATGTGAGCCTGAGCCCTAAGGATTTCTTGCAAGAAGATGACATTCAGCACCACAAAGAATTTGATTTTTATGTGGTGTGACTTTGTTGACCTAAATACCACCCTATAAACCATAAATAACAAGCTTAATAATACTATGATTTTTGTGGTATCATGTTCCCATAGCAAGGCTTCAAGGTCATGCTTTCTTTTTCTATAGTCATCTGACAGGATGACTAAATTCTTTATCAAGTTCTGGTCAAGCTGAGAGAGTCTCGTGCTTCCTGACGATAGCTCTGACTACAGGGTCCCTACTGTGTTCCAAATAACCAGTAGAAGAGCACAAGGGAAATGGACCACAAAGTGGATATAGGTGCCACCTACCATCTATCACATGTACCTTATTCTTTCTTTGCATGGTACAGATATACAATCTGTACAATCTGATGTTCAGGTTTCTTCCTGCAGAGTATGTTATTCTGACTGCTCATGGACCACTGAGGAAGCACCTGCACCTTACAAAATCCATGAAGGACCAGGAGCTCTGTATAACAGCCTAATCTCACTGCTGGGGAATGTGTCTAGCAGTGGGATCAGTTCAAGATGACTAGTTAGGAACACTTGTATCTCAGCACTCAGCTTGCTCGCCTCTCTGCATCTGGAGGTCATCTCAACAATCATGAGTTCCAAAAATAGAAAATAGGAGTTCTTGGTGCTTGCCAATTTTTAAATGTGGAGTTTCACATTTTCAGGTTCTTTCCCTCCAACTTTGAAGAGGCTTGAACCAGACTCCTTAGAAAAAAAATGCTGTGCCTCCTTCCCCACCCCTGCCTGAACAGTGGAGACCGCTGCTTAATCTGCTAAATCCAAAGCATCAGCTACTCTGAGGTGTGAGAAAATTATGTAAAGTGCCCCTGCCAGCGGATGTCTGACAATAGGAAACAACCCTGTTTTAGTCAGAGAATGTGGAAAGATAAGAAAACAAGGTGGATGAAGTTATTTCATTTCAAGGTTTTGGCAGGGATGTGTATTGGACTTCATATCTCTACTACTGAGAGCTTTAAGCTTCTAATCCCAGGGAATCTAATTTCTGGAAAACATGGTGATAAGGATGGAAAGGAGGAAAACTCTTCACCAAGCAAGGTGTTGCCTGATGAATAGAGAATTAATGCAGCCAGAGTCTGTAGTGACCCAACAAGGAAATTAACCCAGTGTGCAGTGTGAGACTTCACACCGATGAGTGAAATGGGTTTTTAAGAGAACCTGTTTGGTTTGGCTTTTGGTTTGGGTTTTGTGGTTGGTTTGGTTTTTTGATTGTTTTGGTGGTGTTTTTTTAAAGTCTGCATTGGGACTTCTGTATCCTTTAAACAGGCTATTCCTTCAAACAGACTTGACCTCATCATGAAAGCAAGCCAGTGACTTTTCATGGCTCAAGGTCTAAATGTTGCCAAGAGATAAACTATTTATAGGCTTAACACCTGACTAGGTGTTAAATAGCTCTTGCTGATAAAGCTTTAGAATTATCACTTCAGATTGAGACTGGACTGAAAACCCAAAGACCTGGAATGATTCCAGGTCTTTGAATGGTACTTTGATGGCTTTGCATGGCTTGGAAGGATTCAGGTAGGATTTAGAATGCATTTAAGAAAGTGCATTTAATGCATCTTTTGTAAGGTATGTGTAACTTAGCAGGATGAGAAACTCTGGTAATGATAAAACAGGTCCTTTACCTGGATGTAAACAACATATCAATTAATTTACTTGAAAAAAAATGACCAAAGTGTTTAAATACAGCATTAAAACATAAGTGGGTTTATCTACACTAAAGGAGCCTTCTGCAAGCTGGATCTATGTTTAACAGCCTCCCCTGGGTGGTGGCCCCCCTCATTCTAACACAAATATTCCCTTGACCCCAGTATATTTGTTATAAAAGCAAGAGAAAAAAGTATCAAAGCTTGTTGGACTGACTTGCTTATTTGGAGAAGCTGACAGAGCATAGTTGACCTTAGACATGTAGGGGGGGGTCAGGGAGCAGGACTGTATTAATTTTATAGTGTAATAAATGTTTCAACATATCACAGCCCTCTTGGTTGCCTTGCATGAGTCTACGGGGTCACAACCAATTTGCTGAAAAACATTGAGCTATAAAACAGTCTGGAGCCTATTCTAGTGCAACTCTAATCCTCTAAGAAGTAAGTGGAGAAAAACAGACTGTGTCACTCACAAAAAGGTGGAGGCAGCAGTTCAGAGCTGTCTCCCATCCACACTGCTCCCATGCAAGCATGTGCTCTGGAACCATTTTAGGGCAAAGTCCACAGTAGCCTGGAGGGAGAGAATCTAGCCATGGTCAAAACCTAGGTCCTGGAGGCCCAGGATGTGCCTGTGTGGTCTCAGAAAAGTGCTAAGCAAGGCCAGTAAGCTGCAGTTTGTCCAGGCAGGTTTCTTCAGGTTGACTCTACCTGAGTGTTGTATGGTTGTGTGGAGTCAGGAGCACAATGGAGCTAACAGTCAACGATGGAAATGGGAGGCAAGCAAGTCAGGAGGCTCAGAGTTCTTACAGCCCCTTTCAGTCCTGTCTGTGCTTGCAGTGGTAGTGTGGTGGAGCTGCCCAGGCATCACTGCCCTCTTGCTCAGGCACAGCAGCCCTGCTGACTGCGGTACCTGGTTGGAGACCACAGGTCTAAGAGCTTCCTGTGCAAGGGCTGTGCTTTAGACCCCACCTTCAATAGTAGGCAAGCTCAGCAAGGCAGAAATGAAACACATATTTCGTGAACCTTTTCAGCAGGTTCATGCCATCTTGGCCCAACCTAATTCCCAAGTGGACAACATCATCAATTAATTGCTGTGATGCTGCTAAGCTGTAAAATGCAGTCCTGACTTACTTCCCAGTCATGTTTGTATTGGTAAGTTGAAGAAGACGTCTGTCCCTTGTGCTGGTATCAGCTGGAGAAGCGTGTGCTCCTAGTTCCCAGCCATAGGCTATGCAGATCCCATGGTCAAACTGGGCTGCAGCTATTATAGAAGGGATCTGGCGCCCTTGTCCTCTACCTACAGCTTGTCAGCGCTGAGCAGGCACACAGGCTCAGCCCCAGGAAAGTGGGTCTGACTCGCTCCCTGCCGTTGCTGCCATCAGCTGCCAGCGACACGGCCAGCACACCTCTGTGCACAGCTGCTTGCTGGTGACTGCATTCACCTGACCACAGCTCAGGAGCACAGGGAGGCAGCGACAGTTGCTGTTATTACAGTAAAAAAGCCAGCAGGTGCCTTAGAGTAACACCTACCATCAGGCAGATTTGTCTCCTGTTTTCAGTAGGAAATCTTTGTATGTTTTGTATTTAGCAGCTTCCCTCTCTAGCTTTTGCTGCCTGCAAAGAAAATGAAGAAATACAAAAGACAAGAAGAGTTAGTTCAAGCAGTGAGAATGAAATATGTTGTTAAAGGTATTCTTTGATGTCAAAGGGGATTTTAATTGTGCTATGCCACACAAAGAGCATTTCCATCATGTTGGAGTATATAAAAACAACTATCCTTTGAGGGGAAATCTGGCAGTGCTGACAGTTGAGCCTCCCAATGGCTTCCTGAAATAATAGTAATGCTAATAAACATAATAATAATAGCAATTATTAATAACCTGTGGTACTAGATATTAATGAAATCTACTCCCAAATATTGTGTGCAGTGTTCACAAAAAGCAGACTTGGACCAGGCAGGTGCAGGCAGGGAGAGCTGAGCAGAGCAGGGGAACTGAGAGCCTGTCTGGGACAAGGGGAACTTGTCTGGCTTAATGCTAGCAAGAAAGTGTCCCAGAGTGGATAGCAAGAAAGTGTCCCAGAGTGGATACCAGTGCTTTCTATAAATAAAGCAAGGACATAACATCAGGGAGAACGAAGAGCCAGTTAAACTAAAGTACAGAGTTGGCAGCAAAAGAAATAAAGGGCCATGAGGCAATTAGCAGAAAGTTTCTAATCAGAGGAGAGAGGTCTTGAACAATATATCACGGTGTGTAATGGGAGGCCCAGCTAGAGCCATGCTGGACACCATCCCCTTGGATACTGTCATTGCAAGCTACAGCCTCTTGAAAGCCCTTTAATGCTGGAGGTCCCTGAAGCACTGAGCCCTCTCCCATGGGCTTTGAGAATCTCCTGGGAGCTGCAAGCTCTGTGTTCCCACATGACCAGCACTGCTCAGGCTGAGCAGCTTCACGCTTTTGCTCACACCTGAGCCCCGTCAGAAGTGGCTGATCACCAGCTGATGTCCTGGGGGTTAAACCTGGAGGCCTCCTCACTGTGGGGAGTCAGCAGGCTGTTAGGTTTGAGCCCCCAGCAATATTCACTGAGAGACACTGTATTTTAAACATGACAAGAGGAGGGGGAAGCAGTGCTCCACTAACCACATTTTTACACAGCTTCTTTATTGACAGCCAGGCTAGATAACAGGGACTAATCCCCACTGACTGCAGAAGGAACCTGAGCTCCCAGATCTCAAGTCCCCTTTGGCTATAAATCAGGATTTGCATTGCCCAGCTCAGCAGATCTTACAGTCCCTTACTATGTCTAGCCCAGATTTCCTTGCCTGTTTTTGATGGGTCTTCTTATATTCTGAATGAGGATTACACATAAAGTTTACTAACAACAGCAGAGGTCAAGACTCAAAGATGCAATGGGTCCCTTTTAGTACCTTGCTCCTGCTACCAGTACTGTACTGTTGTGCTAATTTGTTTTATTTAGTGAATAATTGGAACAAGGGAGATGTATGAAGCTGGATGAGGCTGTGTGCAGAGGCAATCTGTGTTACACAGACTGATATAGTGGCAGGGGGAATGTAGCCCTTACCTGACTCAATTTTCAAGCTCTGCTACCAGTTTATTTTTCTCTCCCTCTGTCATTTCATTCAACTCTACTTCTGCTTGGTAGTTCAGATTGCTCTTTTCCTTTTTACATCATTAGCCTTAAAAAAACTTACCAAACTTCAGAGCTTGATTCCTGTTCTGTCACAAAAGAAATGAAATGGTGCATTTAACAGGTGGATGAGGCACCCCATTCAGGGACTTGGTAAACTGCCAGATTATCCAGTGGGGTAGTATCCTGGGTAGACTTATTATCTTCCAGCAGATGAAGTCCCAAACAATTGAAGTGTCAACACTGGGAATAGAGCATGGGGGAAGATGCTCATGTAATAATTGGCCCCAGTGTCATTGCTGAAC
>NW_010519799.1:16608-26608 GCF_000687285.1 Phaethon lepturus
ACAAGCAAAGACCAAGGCTTGAGTCTATGCAGGCTGCAGCACTGACACACGGGTCATGGTACAATATGAAAGTCACTGCTGCCACTGCATGTGGGATGTGTGAGAAAGGGAGAGAGACAGCAAGCACACTACTCTCCCTTGGAGAAAGACTATAATTTCCAGCTCTTCCCTTGCTTCAATGCTATGCCTTCTGCTTAGATTTCCTACTGATTGCAACTTGTGTGAATATGCAAATACTCCCCATGAACAGCCAGAAGAGAGTCACCAAGGGATGAAGCAAGGACTAAACCCTGATGCCAGGGCTCTCCCTCCTAGCACAGAGTGAGAAGGGTGCTTATATATTGTTACACTTGGCAGCCAGCTCTGCTCTCCACTGGGATGCAGCTTCCATCCTTGCTTTAATTTCTTTCTTCTTGGAAATGAGCTCTGTTGTGACACGATTGACTTTGACCTCTCTCTTTAGAAGTGGAGTATTCTGGAGCATGTTTGCAGTGCTTTCCAGTGTCTTGCTGGGGGCCTACCAACTGAACTGGCTTTGCAAGTCAGTAAAGGCACACAGCAAATCCCTTTGCACTTGCATAAAGCCAAGTCAGAGTACAATAACTCTTTGTCCTAAAGCTGGCCAAAATCTCAAGTTCCACCTCTTCACCCTCGCAGTACAGGCAAACACTTTATGTGGTGACCACAAACCAAAACAAAAGTATGACAGTTATAAGTTCTCATTTTGTCAAAATAAACCATGAGACTTCCTCTGGCCATGCTAGGAGCCATCATGACCTAGGGTCCCATCCTGCCACAGCCCTCAAGAAGCGTAAAGTGGGAAGAGACCCTTCAATTAGGGATCCAGCGCAGCAGCAGCAGCAAAGGGGACAGTGGTGGTCTGGGCTGTACTTGCACCATTATGACCAGTGAGGCTGGTGGGACACAACCATGTGTGTCTGAGCAGCCCTCAGAGTCTCAGACATCCATGGACCTGGCTGGGTCAAGCTGGTAAATGACCAGACTGTAGCCAAACCTCTCTCAGTGCTGTCTTTATGCTGGTTTCGGTGCATGTTGATTTAAATGAATAGTAAATTGTCGCATGCTGGCTGGTGTGGGACGAAATTTCTAGATATGGATCTAACCTCCAGAAAGATGTAACCCTGTGTGGTTTTTTAGTTGAGTAGAGGGCATCCTGATTATCTCTAGACATTTCAAAGAAATGCCACAGTTAGAAGATTAGAAGTTAGAAGATTAACTCTGAAGTTGATGAACAAAAATAAACATCCTGAGAGGTCAGTGCAGTTTACCCAAGCTCTGCAGTTCCCAAGGAGATACCACATCTTCTCATGATTCTCTCTCACCCCATTCTCTCTCATGATTCAGTGTGGTGTAAGGTGATGAGACTGTGGAGCATTGCTCAGTGCCTACAGTTACGTGGGATGAATCCAGGCAAAGGATCTGGACAAGTGCCGAGGCAAATCCCACTTTCTGCACAGAGGAGGGAGTATCTGAGGTAGGACTTGGAACATGTCATGGAGCAAACAGGAGCTGTCCATAACTACAGATGCTATTGTTGAAGACTGGGAACTAAGATTTACTTCCTTACCACAGTATGTTTTTCTTCTTAGGTTGCATTCCTGATTTGTTACCTTTTCCTCATAATGAATAGCTGCTTTTGGGTTGCTTTATGGATAAAAAATGCATACTTTTTTGATGTATGATTTTCTTTGAGGGAAGTCCCCATATATAAATGTGGCTCAGCTCAAATTTGAACAGACACTTCGAACCTACTGTATGCTTGGTTTTCTGCACTGGTGACACTGCCTTACCTCAGCTGGCCATACACCATACTAAGGTAATTTTCCCGAAGAACATAGTGCCACGCTCTCACTTCTCTAGGGGCCCAAACTTGGATCCAAATGACAACAGACAAATAGCTGGAAACATCTGGGGTGAGCTTGGCTGACACACGCACTGTGCATTGAGAAGGCAGCAGTTTACTTAAGAGTTAAGTGTTTACCTTGATTTAAGGTCATAATGGCATTCCCGGAAATTCTCTGTCATATTACATGAATAGGCAAAGAGATTTGTCCGACCTTATGGATGACAGGGACATGAGTGACACCTTTGTCCCCTCTTTCCTGGGAAAATAGACAACAGTCAATCAAATCAACCAAAGCATCACCCAAATCATTAATTTCTTACTTGGCTGTTCACTTGTCTGTCCATGGTGAAATGGCCTTTGGCTTCAGCAGGCATTTTGCCCTTAGGAAAGAGTTCATAGCTGACCTTCTCTGTGTAAAGCTGTTAAAGAAGAAAGTAACCCAAGGAGATGCAGAAAAATCTGAATGTCATGCAGGACTGCCAATCTTTCTAGCCTCATACCCACACTATGAGAGTAAGGAGAGCAAGCCCTATCCCTCATCTCTCAGCGAGGGTTAAAGTGACCATTTCTCCTACCCTCCCTCGGGGACCAGAGGAAGGTACTGACCATATGTTAGTACTGCTGATGCTGTCTATCACCTAGGCCACGCAGGACACAATTGTAGGTCACCTTGGTTATCTTCATTCCAGACTTGGACTCACTCTGCTGGCAGGTAGCACCATCAACGTGGGACAAGGTGGTTGCAACAGCTAGGAAATTACTCAACTGACATGTTTTTTAAAAATTTGTATTACTTATTTGCCAGCAAAGACTGGTCAGGAAACAACTTTCATCAGGTTTCTTTTGATAATATTTCTAGTTACTGATTTTCTGTTGAGACACAATTATTTAATTCTTTGGACAAGTCATAAGCTCAATGATGCTGATATAAATTAGAAGGGAATCAGTTGTATTCATTGGTGTTATAATCAGGTAAGTTAGAAGAGCTGAGGGCAAGATGCATCTCCTTGTCTCTAGGAGATTTGTCATCAGCATACTGAATGCAGTGATGGTTTGAAAAGTTCTTTAAAAATTTATGAATTGATGACAGGGGAAGTTTAATATACTGATTTTCATAAAGTTTGATTGGTTTCAAAAGCAATTACACTACTGGAAAAATTTTATTGTATGAATCAAGGTCATTTCAGTAATTTTTGTTATTTCAACATTTCTTTTAGGTTCAATATTAAGTTAAATGGAAATATAACAAGAAATACAATTTATTTTATTAATTTTGCTTTTTAAAGGAAGACTACACTGCATGTTTACAAACACATCAAGAATTTGCTTCTGGAATCTGACCTTGTATGAGAAATATCAGCTTGCAGTGATGAGATTTTTTTTCTAAGACATTTCTCAACCCTGATAATAGTAATGATACATGGTGCATCGTCGTGTCATACAATCACATACCTCTACTCAGCAGTGCACGATAGCAAAGATGAGAAAGGGATGTGTTGAGACAAAGGAAAGAGTCTCTTACATGGCTCTGGTATCAGTGCTTTCAATGCCAAAGGGATTTTGGTCTGCTTGTTTACAGAGATGACTGTAATTTGAAATGTTCTGTGTACAAAATTAATGGGTGTTTTTATAAATATATATGTATATATCTATATGTGCAGGACTCCTCATGAGAACAAAGTGGACTAAATACAGACTAAGGGAATATAAAACAGACCTGTCCAGCTTCTTGACAAGTTGGTGCAAAGATTATACTTTAGTACCACACTCAGGGGCCAGGCAGCAAATACTGCACAACGGAGAATGGCATTCAGTAGGCAGGTGGGTTTTCCAACAAGAAGATTCAACCCAGAAATTACCAACATGACAGCCTTTATATCGCACTTCTCTTTTAAGTTTAACACCAATGTTTAACCTTGAAGGTTTGAAATTTTATAAATCTGCGAGCCCAGATCCTGATAGGCAAGGTTGACATATATTTATCAGTATAATTCAGAGTGCGTTGGTCTCTTGAATGGATCCTTCTGTACGTATGGATGCTAAAACAATTCCTGAGGATTTTCTTCAGACGAAATGTTTGTCCTGCCACCTCTGCAGAAATTAATTCAATGTACATGACTGCTGGAGTGTTGGAGAAAGTACCTGCTTTCATAGGTTATACAAATGGGAAAATGAGATATAGTCCCAGCTACTAATTTTCCACTGGGCACATAATAAGCCTGGCAGATATGGGATGAAAAATGAGGCTTCTGTTCCAAGATTTGTCCCATTCAAAATGATCTTATGTATTTGATTTGTTTATGGTTATAAATTTTGGAAATCTAGAGTCTTTTATTACTGGGGGTGGAGGTCTTTGAGGGCAAGCTGCAAGAGAATTGTCTTGAAATGTGCAAAACTGATGGGCATATCTGGTATGTTGCTGATTCTTTTGAATACATACTCTGTTGGAAAGAAATGCTGCCAACACACATGGGAAGGACTGTGCCCCTTGGATCTTTTGCACCATTTTAAGAAGGCCGATGGGCAAGTCAGCTAGATGTAGGCAGCTAGGCAAGTAGGTTTGGACAGCAATTTAGATAAAGCAGGTTGATGCGTGTATGTGTCAGAGCTCTGCGGTGTGTAAATAGATACCACAGCAATGGGCACATTACTGTTGAGGGGTGGATTAGATGGACTCACACATGAGCAGCAGCTGCACATACTCAGTTTCCCAGATCTGTCTTAGACTTTTCTGGGCTGAGTCAACCAGTTGTGCACATATGTGTCACATTATGCATGGTGGTGTGCTATTGTTTTGGTTTTGACTCCATATTAGGTGCTATAAATTCTGATTTTGCAATGTTGAATCATCTCACTGCCTTTTACAATCTCCCTTCCCAATGTTGCAAGACAGATTTAAATTCAGTCAGTGCCTACTGCCATCATTCCATTTTGGGTTTTTTTCTGGGATGCCACCCTTAAATGCACAGCACTAAGTTTACAGATAGAGTGGTTTTACATGTACAGGAAAGTTACTACTCACTCATTCTCCCTTTTTGTCCTAAATTCTTTAGAAACACTGCTGTTTCTGAAAGTTTCCAACTGGCATGGTCCCTGTAAAAGCTTCTTCTTTTAAATTCAAGGGCATGGTGGAGTTTGAAATTGTCACCTATTTGTATTCTCCCAGCTGGGTCAGCAAAACATTTCTTTTGCTGTCCTGCAGCTTCAGCCAGTACTTCATGTGAGACTGCTGGGGACCCCCAGGCACTTATGATGAGTTGGGAGCACAGTAGGTGTCTTTCCCAACACACAGTGCTCTATGCACTAAGCCACTATGCAGAGATCTGCCAAGACATGTTAACACCCTTATCTGGGCACATGTCCCTTCCTTGCCACACAAAACACCTCGGGGAAAAATTCAACCTGAAAGCTTCATAATCAACTGCAAAAAAAATCCATATAATCAGTTCCCAGGATATGTCCAAAATACAAATGCTGCAAACAGAATTGGAGGGTTAGGATTAGATTTCTCTGATTTTTTCAAAAGCTGCTTAACTTGCTTGGTGCTGTCCTTTTTTACAGAGTTCCCAGTCCTCTGTTTGCATCTGTGTGTGCATGTGAATGTATCTACTGCAACGTATGCAGAGATATGCAAATTTTATCTTTTTTAAAATCTTCCTCCAAACTGCAGTTCTCTCAGCAGTATTTTGTTTGATTTGCACAGCAAAGTGTGTTTTTATTCTACAAAATAAGAAAAAGAGGTACAGAGTCCCATGCTTATATCTGGGCTATGCCATTTTAGTTACATGTAATTGTGGCTTTATTTTTAGGTAATTTCTTTTGGCTCTCTGCTAACATGCATACTGTGCTGTTAATCTTTATGATGATTTTTTCCTGAGGTTGCTTAACCAGTACAGAATGCTGACATGTCCACCCATGATGGGAAAGATGTATACTTCCTAAGACAAACTCTTTTCTGCTTGCTCCAATTCAGCATAACCATCTGCAAACCTATTTTTTATATTTTATTGATGCTGTACTCAGAGACAGTGGTGGACTCTGTGCACAAGTACAGACCTGTGCATCAGTTCCTTTCCAGGTCTATTTGCAGTTGTGGTTGTCAGCAAATTACCCTGAACAATATGGGAACAGCAGAGAGCTTTTCACTCACTTCCAAAGAGCCTGAAGTCTTGTTGTTTCTTTCTTACCAGACATAGAATACCATTCTGGAGCTCAAAAAGGGTAAGTGTTTAATGTATCCTGAGAACTTCATATGGCAAGTCAGTGTATGCCATTTGCATGTCACATTATTTCACAGATCTGAGACACAATTTAAAAAATCTCCTAATGGAACATACATGCCTCTCCCTGAAGTGTTTCTTGTGCTCCTCGGCCTCAGCTACACCTTCTTTGGAAACAAGCAAGTACAGTTCCACTAAAATAAACAGGGATATACTGATTTCCAGTAGCTAAAATCTGCTCATTCTTTACATAAATAAATGCAAAAGTCTGCATTCCCTGGCCTTGTCTGCCAATTTTGCAGCATACGGTGAAGAACTCAAGGACAGATGGAAAGCATCTGGAAGTAGAGTTTTAGCTATATGAAGGAATTCTTTATTGGAAGAAAACCAGAGAAAGCCTGCACCTTCTGCAATATTTTCCCCAGCTACTCTCTTGCCACACTGATTTGTACCTGTAATGGATATCTCAGGTAAAGGACTTCACCCTCTTCACCCAAGTACAGCAGATTTCCAGTAAGATATCTGTACATGTGCATATATACATGTGAAGAGAGAGTGAGTGCTTATTCATGTGTGTGTTTTGCATGATAGGGGCATCAGAAGAGACGATAACCGTTTGTCATAAATAATAAAGTATAATTACAGGGGAAAGAAAAGGTTGGCAATGCCTGGTTGATCTATGTTTTCTTTGCATATTTATGTGTGTTATTTCCAGTGTGTTATGAGACCATAGTGGGTTTTGACTGATTGCTTTGTCCTCACTTACTCTGGTGTGATTCCATCAACTTCTCTGGTACTGAAGCAATATACCTGAGCATACCGCTAAGTGAATATTGGTTCCCGTGCTTTGTTATACAGCTGTGATGCAGAGCAGAAACAAACTGATCCTGAGGCCAAACATGTGGTATGGATTGTGGTTACAAAGGTCAGTGATGAGGACAGCACCATCCAATTACTCCAGTGGCTTCCAGCAAATCTTTCATTTTTTCCCACCTTATTAAAAAAAAAAATTACTAATAAAATTATTATGAAACACTCTATTCCTATTCACATCCTGAGCACTGAACCAATAGCCAGAGACATTTCATAACACTGGTGAAAATTTACACTATCAATCACTTTCTTGTGATAGGAATGTTTTGGGTCTTGCCAGACACAAATGTGTCTAAAGCTCTGCTGGTGCCATGTGCTGCACAGGCTGCCCCGGTGAGTGTGCTGGCAAGTTCATCAAGAGCTGCTGCCTGCAAAAGTGAAGTCTTGATGCATGTATGGGGGTTGGGATTTTTTTTTTCTTTGACTATGTTTTAAAACTAGCCACAGTTTCCTGTGCAACCTGAACTCGGTGACTGCAGCATGCCCCAATGCCATTTCCAGTGACTCAAGGTGTCGAAAGCTAGGTTGGTGGGTGCAGTCTTGCTTTCCTCTACTACGTTTCCACAGCCAGGAGCCATGGAGGCTGCCAGCTCCTCGCACTGGAGGAGAGCTTGGCATTGACAGCCATCACCTGCCCACGGCTGGAGCACCGACAGCCCCACCATCCAAGGCCTGGTGAAAATACCCTAACCTTTCCTTATCAGTGAGGTGGGCCTAGATAAATGCCAAAGGACAGAAGCACGGCAGCAGCTCAAATGGAGAAAATACACCCTGCTTATCGTTACAGCTCTCAGAAATATCATGGCTGCTTGGATGAAGTTCAGCTCTTTACTCCAGCCTTCATCTCTGCTGTTGTGCTTGTTCTCATCTTGTCTGTAAAGGTGTTAAACAGATTTTCCATCTCACTTTGTGGTTTTGACACTTGTATAACAAGTTTTTTTTCCTATGCTCAGGTTTTTCCTGGAGCTATGCTCTTCAAACACAGCTCAGGAAGTTAATGATGCTTAGCTTGGAGATCTGGGTCTCCTTGCCTTAGCCACGCTGACTGGTGTCATCTAGCCCCGCTGTAGCTGAGGAAACCATGTATTTAGCAAGTTACTACTTAACTGTGAAAGAATCTGTCCTGTCCCAGGCTTAGGATAGGAGTTTTAACAGCCATTTAACTCTGCTTTTGAGGAATCAGAGATCTCTCACTTCGGTGGGAAAAAACTCTACAATTCTTGCCACAATACCACTCTAACTTACCTATTCACATCCAGCTTTAAGATACTCTAGACTGTCATACCTAAATTACTACGGGACAGGAATGACTACTTGGTACAAAAAAAGAGAGAACAAATACAGAAAAAATATTTTTTTTTCTGTTGTCTTGCTTTTAGTGGTGTCTCTTCCCTCAGTATGCTTGTGACTCTTATTACTTACCAGCTCAGTAGATGGAGTCCAGAAGCCTGCTGAATTAGGTAAGTGTCCAGTTATTTTTAACTGAGTTGAACATTACATGTTCGTATGGCATGTTGTGGAACAGATATACACTGGTGTCATATGACATTCTGTCCAGACACTTGTCCTAAATTTAGCTTTAAATTTAACCTGAGAGATGTAGGGCAAATAATGAAATGTCAGTCCTGCAAAAAAAACCTGTTGCATTGTGATTTGAACTGAAAGGAGGTATAAACCTCTGGTCCTCTCTCACGTGTGCTCAAAGCAGTCAGTGTAGGACAACAAAGCTTTCTCAGTGGCAGTGTGAAGGACAGTTCATTTGATCAGAGCTTCAGATATTGTGTTTATTACATATGAATTTGACCACACAGCAGAAACAGCATTGGGTAAATAGAGATGATGGTGCAGTGTCCTAAAGGACAGTCTATTCTGGTTCTTTCGCTGTTCTTGTCTGCACAGCAACTGATGATGTCCCAGACCTGGCCATATCATGGGGGAACAGGCCAGCACAGCATAGCAGGAGTCAACGTGGATGACAGCTTGACCCCCAGCTTTGAGTTTCTGAGCCCCATGGCAGTGAACACACTTCCAGTTGGGGTGGCCAGAAGCCACCTTCAGCATTTACCCCAAGCCAGTCTGGAGCCCACCTCCCAGGAACCAAAACCACCCACTTGTCCCTGCGGCTGTGCACAGAAGGGTCCTGCTCTGCCTTGCCACTCCAGTAGCACCTGCCAACCTTAGCGTAACTCCAAGCATAGAGAAAGTCATAATTCCTTGAACTTCATTGTGCTCAAAGTTACAGACATTTCTGCAAGCTGCTGAATTTAGGTGGGGGCATCGTTTGTTTTTCAAGGGCTTTTATCATTGGCAACAGCAAAGCAAAGACAGTCCGTATCTAGAAAGTTTGTTCTCATGTCATTGAGGGAAGGGAAGGAGAGCAATGCAACAGGTCTTACTGCATACAGCAGGCACAGTAGTTAGAATCAGTCTTAAAGGAATTAGAGGGAACCAGAGAAATGCATCAAAAGAGACTTTGTTCATAAACTAGCCTAGGGGATTGAATGGAGAGGTAAACACCCATTGTATATTTCCAAAGACTGCTTTAAAAAGCTGTGGAAAGGTTGTTTCCCATCAAAATCAATTTCACTTTTCAATCGCTGTTGTTTTGGAGTCACTGTTTTTCCCAGGACCTTTGCTATTCACAGCAGCTTGTGTCTCTTGTTGCCATTCTCTCTCTCTCTTGTAGCATCCTTCTGCTGCCCTGCAAGAGCCTCCGAGCAATGAGGTCGCAGCAACACCGCTGAATTTTGTGGATTTTGTAAAGGTCAAGAAAAAGACAAGTCTTCCGTTAGAATTCTTACTAACATATATTATAAGATAAATGATATTTGCACAGCAAAGAGTAACTAAAAGATAATGTTTCTGCTTTCCCTCATCTTCCAAGGAATGTGTATTTGTTTATATAGTCTTTGGGTTGCATTCGCTTCATATTAGCATTTCATGTTCCTTCTGACTGATTCCTCTTTCAGTTTGAGTCAGTGGATGTGACCTTATGATGACATTTGCAGAGAGGCAGTCGCTGCCGTAGCTGTACGCTCTT
>NW_010519799.1:26639-36973 GCF_000687285.1 Phaethon lepturus
TTGGGGCTGAGTCATCAGATGCCTGAAATGGGGCTTAGGATACTGGGTGTTCCCCTTTGTGCTCATGTCATCTTTCCAGAGGAGTGAAGACTCCATTTTGATTGTATCTGAAAGGTAGAAATTTTCTGTGAGGAGCCACTGTGCAGAGGTGGAAGTCGTACACTGAGCTGAAGGCCACCCTGACTCAGGGGGGTCAGTCAGCAGCCATTAGAGTGGGATAAATGCCTCCTGAAAGGGGAATTGTGTTCTTGGTAGAGTGATCTCAAAATACCTACTTCTTTGCAGCACTGAAGTATTTAGGCAGCAGAGTCAGCAAGAAATAATGTATACTGTATTCCTTACCCCGGGCACATGTGACATCCTGCACCTTTTCCCATACAAGTGCCTCTGGCTCCTTGCCTCTCTCAGGGTACTGTGGCCAAAGCAATCATTAGTTCTTGCAAAGGAAACTGAAACCATCTTCCCCTGTGGCATTCTCTATCTTCTTGTTATTTGAACGTGGGTTGTGTAGCAGGAGACACAGGAGAGTTGCTTTTGATTCTGGCGTTTGCATTTAATCTTTGGGAGTCTCTGATGGAAGCATAGCATGGCGACACTGAATGCAAAGCTCTGCTCACTGGAATATGATGTCAAAATGGAGATTTCTGCCGTAGTGAAATATGCCACTCAAAACATCTTGCTGTCTTTCTACAGTAAAAAATTTCAGACAAGATATAAGTAACAAGACAACAGTTCCAGGTAATTGGTGCACAAAGCAGTATGCTGTTCTGTGGAAAAGTATTATGAGGCTTTTCTGTCCAAGGACTGTTAGTACCACAACTAATCAGTATTTTCTTCCTTTCAAAACAGCCACCTATGAGCCAAGTGTCTGGATGCAGCAGAGTTAGTCATCGTTGGTAGTTATAAGTTACAGGCAAGAATACAGTTTGTGCTAATGTCCATTCTCACCTGCGTTTCACCATGTGATGGCACATCTCTGGCAGCTCTGCACACAGAATGAGTCTGTAAAAAGCTCATCTGTCTCCCAGGATGCACAAATGAACTTTGTTTTTTTCACCAGCCTCAGTTGCCCGATTCAGTTGTGTAGCTTAGTAGAGCTGAAGGGCTACTTAATTCAACCAATGGAAGTAGAGACTCTGAACAAATAGAAAAATGAAGCAAATGTTAAATGTGCTTTCCTAACCTAACTACTGCTGGCTATATTGAGGAAACATGAAGAATAAAGCTAATCTTCCTGTTCATTTCACCATTTATTATTTTTTTGTGCTCATCCTTCTTTGTCTTCTCTCAGATTCAAATCTCTTTTATTGCGCCCTGTTTGTGAGACTCTAGCTGACTCCCCCATCAGCATGAGTTGGCTATTTCCATCATTTTCTATTTAAAGAGAAAGCAAACAGAGCTAACATGCAGTGTCTGAGTTTGAAATCTGTCCTGGAAAATAGTGTAAATTTATGTATTTATTTTTTCAGGTGACATTTTGTAATCTCTTGGAATGTCTTGGGGTTAAGCTGAAAATGTAGATTTACAACTGTGCATGCCCTTGGGGAAATATTAGCAAATCTGATGCAATGCTAATAAATCATAATGATTGTTATTATTATGCTTTGGATGTTTTGTAATAAAGCCACAACATTGTTTTGTTGGAAAAAAAATCAACCCCCAAATGTATGATTTCACTCCTGTATAGTAATGTTTCTGTAATTAATATTTCAAACTTCTATGAGTTTTTCCTCTGAGGATACCAAAGTATTTCACAGATACTGATTAAATAAGGCCTTATTCAGCAATTTCTATCCATATAAGTAGTCTTGTTGGCTTCCCATCTGCAAGGAATTTTGGACTCTTCTTTGAAGTTAATGCATTTGATTATTTCCACTTCATTAATGTAGAAAATGAGACACAGAGGAGTTAAATGATCTACTCAAGACAAAAGTGAGAGTTAGTGGTATCTGAAAATAGACATTGTGAAGCAGAGTCCTGCGCTTTTATTGGAAAATGATGCAGCAGCATTCATAGGAGTTCCAAATACATCAAAGGGGTGCACAGGGCTTTGCAAGGAAACCCAGGAATGTGAGAGGGAGGGGAATTGCAGTGTGCTTCTGTGTATGGCCTGGGGAACCACCTGCAATGTTCATAGCCAACGGGTCCTTGAGCCCCAGTGTCTTTTTTCTAATCAAACAGTCCATCCTGGAAGTCATAGGCATCCTTGCCTTTGCCAAGCGTGAATCTGCATCACAGTATTGGCATTTTAACTTGAGTTCAGTGGGACATCAAGCAGGCTGTAAGAGTTTCAAGGGTGTGGATCCAATGACAGACTGCCAAAAGGCAAACAGAAGGGTTAAATGTGAGAGATAGATACTCACTTTTGGTTTTAAGCCAAGGCTGGTTACAATCTTAAAGTAATATCAGGGAAAAAAGTGCTGAGTGTTTTTTAAAAGTCATGGAGGTTTGGCTGACATTGTCAAGGGTGTAAGAGTTTCACACCCTTTTGGTGACAACATCCAGAGCTCCTTTGCCTGCCCCAGTAACTGCTTAATGTCCTTAACTTTGGACAAAATAACAGCCCTAGCACTAGTTATGAGGGGCAGATGATTTTGCGGGCAGCAGGGAAGGGGGACATGTCATGTACTGGCCATCCTGTCATGTCGGAGCAAGTTGGATCGAGGAGCAAGCATGGAGTGGGAATGATGCTGGTCCTGAAAGACACTAGGATCAAAGCAGGTGAGTTGGAAGGGATCACATATTAGTGGATGATATGGTCTTGGTACATTGGTTCCCTTCAAAATTGCTCTTGCTAAATGGGGGTGTTTATGCACTAGCAGGGTGAGTGCAGCCAGCCTGAGGCTCAACAAGGTACTCAGAAAGAAAACCAGACCCATTGCAACCTAGGCTTTATTCTCTTTATATGCAATGTTTTTCCACAGGAATCAGTGAAGCAGGAGCTGAAGGAAAAAGCATAGGCTCAATTTTGATACCGTATTATAGTTTCCCTTCATTCATTGTATTAGCTGGACAAATAGATAGAAACCTTCCCAAACTGAGTATTATCCCCACATTCCAGCTAATCCAAGTGTCAGTTCTCCTGTATGTGCCTGGCTGTTTTCTTCTATCTCATCCATGGATCAGTGCTATCTCTTCCTCGGCCAGCTTGCCTTCTGCCAGATGTGGGGAAGATGGCTACCATTTCACATTTGTGGCCTTGAGGAGTCTGAGAGAGGTCTGTCGTTCACATTTATGTGGTATAAGAGCAGTTCTTTCCCAGTAGTAAGCTCTTACAAATACTACTTGGAGCAGGTTCACAGCTGCTTTTGTCATCTTTTGGAATCCTGAAGTCTCATACTTGTAGCCTTAAAAATAGACAAACCACTCTAAAACATCAATAAATACCCACGTAATGTTTGCCTGTTTAGTTTAACAAGCAGCAGCTAAAAGAAAAGTAAATTAAGCTCCCTTCTCCCCAAGTAAATAAAACTCTCCAGGACAACATATTTTACTTCAAAATTATACAGCAATTTTTTTTTTCTTTAGGTTCCAGAAACATGTCCATATATGGTCTACTTGTCAGGGATAATAAATAATGATGTAATAGAAAGGTCAACTTTGTGTCATTTAGCTACAGGATGCTTGATGAAGTGAAGTTCTTCAGATAATGCAACAAAGAAGAACTTTAGGATGGGTAAAAGTTTCTGCCGTGCATCTTCAAACAGGAAATCTGAGATTCAGAACAACTTATATTTTGGCTTGTATTCGCTGATCATGGGGTGATCCAGAAATAAACTCCAGGCTTCAAAGCGAGAGTGTTTCAAAGCTGTCCTGCAGTTGATCGAAACATCCAGGCAAAGCAGGGAGATGAATACCAGCGAGGATTTTCTGAATTAAGACGTAATCAAGGAGATAACCCATTTCAACAGTATTATTACCCTTTTATTTCAGAACAAAAAGGTAATGCAAATATGCATGTTTTGAACTTATTTAGCATTTTCAATCTGTCAGTTTGCTATATCTATGCAAATATTTATTCCTATAGCAATTTGTAAACTAAAACCCTAAGACAGTCTTGGGAGATTTTGTGGTTTGCTTTTGGTTTGGTGTCTTTTGTTTGTTTTTCAAATAAGCCATAAAACACTCACTGCTGTTAAGCAGAACTGTAGCTCTGCCATTTCCTTATTTTTTCTTTTACTTTCAGGTGATGCTTATATCTTTGTCCCTAGAATAGCTTGCTTGGAAATAATTGTCATTGTTGTGACAACATGCTAAGGTACAAGGTAGTGTGAAAAGCACAGTGTGAAGAAAAAAAAATTATATCTGCAAATTATTTATTTCAGTTACAAATTTCGAGTTGGTATGACACAAAGCTAACATTGCACTGATTGCTGTGTAAATTCATGCTTTCTGAGAAGAAATAAAAATTCGCAGGTGTATGCATTTCCAGTAAAGAATTTGCAGAGAGTCACAATTTGATGGCATCGTAACATATGCCAGACTGATAGGTGACCTGTTTTGACAGCTGGGGCTGGACAAGAGGATTTGTTTGTTTGGAGGATTCCTTCGGGAAGCCTGGCTTTGCTCCTTCAGCACCGGGCTAGAACTTGACCAGTTTGCATAAGCTGTCATTACAAAATATGTTTGCCTGTTGCCGCAGCTGGGCAGCATGAGGTGTCGTTATTGTAATGTCCCAGCTCTGGCATATCTGGTGGGCACTGAAAATCTTTCTGTTTTTAAAAAATTATTTGCTTCCCAGCAGTAGTTAACCAATATAATATCCTTGAAGAACTGCAAAGATTTATCAGGAAACTGACCTAAAATACAGCAAAAAAGTGACTAGTTTAAGTGCTGCAAATTGGTCTAGTTCCCGTTGCCAAGCAGAGGATCTGGCCTGAAAGGTGCTGCAGCAAGAGCTGAAGTTTTACTGTGAAGACTTCCAGCCGTGTTTACCTTCCCCCTGCGTGCGCTCCTGCTGCTCTCAGAAGTAAAGGCAAACACATGGAAAGGCAAACACGTATCTGCAGAAGCTGGGGCTCAATCGTTCCTTACAGAAAGCAAAACAAGCAAGCCGCTCCTCTTCTCTCTCTTTGCATCCTCTCAAAGAATTGTTTTTATTCTTAGCAATGCGGTTTATCGACCCTGAGCCATAAATACTGAGGTCCTGTATTGAGTTACGAGCTGACTGGGGTATACTCAGCGCAAAGGCAGGCGCAGTCCCTGGCTCTAGTCCCTTAATGACCTTGTCACTCACCTGCCACTCTCCTCTGACAGCAATAAGTAATTCTGCTAATTCTGCTGCCTGGGATCTATTGAAGGAGGACAGGCAGCCTTGCTAAGCTTTTCTTTAAGGAAGTGCTATCAATGGGGACCAGTTGTTTCAAATGCTAATGGTATTGAACAGCACCCTTCTGCATGTCCAAAGCCAGCTGTAATCCTTGTTTATTTATGTTGCATCAGGGATCAGAGGCCCATTCTCCCAAACACTGTATGTTGACAGAGCTTGTAGTCCAAATGTAATAGCGACCTAATTGTGTTTGTCTGTGGTTATGCCATAATTTGAGTGGCTACTAATAGTCACTCTGGTGAGTAGTACCTTTGGTTTGGAAGATCTGCCAGGTTCAGCTGCTCATTGATGCAAGGGGGAGCATCCCAGCCTGGCCCTGGTCAGGCTAACTGACCTTACCTTCTGGTGACTGGAAGCAGCGAAGTTGCCTCTGTACAGCACAGGCCTGATTGCTACAGATAAATAAACAAACTCTCACTGAAACTGGGATGGCAAAATTAAAAATCAGATGGGGATGTTGTTTATGCCAGGAGATCAGGATCAGGCCCTATGTGGAAATGATGATGAATTTAGATCCGGAAGATCTTGTCAGACTGAGATATTAAATGGCAGCACAGGCGGCAGTATCCTAAGACGTGTCTCTGCCAAGAGAGATCACTAATGAAGCCATTCAGACCTGAAGGCAAAGCGATCTCTAAGGAATAATATGAGCGCTATATCCACAACTTTAAAAATCATGTTCTGCTCTTACAGCAGACGCAATGCTGTGTGCTACCTGCATGCGAGGATGGGCTCTTGGGCTGCCAGAGAAATGCAGGGGACAGCCAAACATTAAAACCCCAAAAACCCGAAGTTAGGTTGAACAGTAAACACAGCATTTAACATATAAATCTGATTCCAGTACTTTAAACATACAGTAAGAAGGCCTAGAGTAAGCAAATAGATTCAAGCTGCATTTGGAAAGATCACTTTGGCTTGATCATACTTATCCAAACTGGTTCAACCATTCCTAGCAACAAAGATTGATTTTTTTCACACCTTCATTACAGAAGATGGAATATATTCAGCTTATAGCACGTTAGTCTAGTGGGCTTTCATAAGGTTGTGGTTGGTAGTTCACCACTGGCCACAGATGGGGTTACCTTAGTCCTGCTGTGTCAGGGTAGGTCTGGGTGGCTGCAGTAGCACCAGACGGTGCCGCTGAGCTCAGCTGCAGTGAAAGGAGGTTAAACCAAATCGGGCTGCGTTGCATTAGCCTCCAGCTGAGGGCATGCGCTTGGCCCGTTACCGCAGCTCGGCTGGCTCACTGTGGCTTGATACAGAAATAACTCAAACCTGTGCCTGAGCACCGTGGCTCTGCAGCTTCAAACAAATGTGTCTCTTTTGTTTGGAGGGGGTGGTGGCTCTGCTCTGCTTGTGACCATCGCAGGGAGCTGTAGGGAGGAGGCATGCATCATGCCTCCTGCCTAACTCAGATGCACCATGCAGGTCAGTCCAAGCAAGGGGAACAGGTAGAGGGATGCAAGAATGGCTTCAAGCCCAACTGGAACCGTCTCTGCTAAGGGTCAGGACAGCCAAGGCTGTCCCTGGCTGTCAGGATGGGCCCGAAAGCTCCTGCAGCCCCAGGATGTGACCCTCATACCTTCATTGGGGTTGTGCCACTTAGATGAGCAGAACTGAAAGCTTTCTCTATTTTGGGCCCCACAATGTTTCTTCCTGCAGGATGAGTCAGTGGTGGGAGCTGCAGCCAGCACTGTTGTTTCTGCACTCTGTGAGACTCCTGTCAAAATATTTAGATTAGTGAGGATCACCAACATGCAGGGGAGGTTCTCCCTTTTCTCTGCGAGTAGGTGGGACCCAGCTAACCCGTACAAAGGATAAGAGGGTGAAATAGAAATGATCCCCAAACTCAAAATCTTCCTTTTCCCTCCCTGTGGCTCAGTGACGCATGAAACAAAAGAAGGGGGGAGAGGAAGATGTCCAGAAATGGCCTTTATACATAGATCCATCAGGGATTTAGGAAGGCACCTAAATCAGTTAGCCCCTCTGTGCTGGAGTGCAGAGTTGCATTGGCAGTGGTCTCCTGTACACTCCTCAAAGCCCTGACTGCCCACAAAGGGACTCTGACACCCAGCTCAGAAGCATGGTGAGGCTGGACCTGCTGCCTGCTCTGCCTCCTGGGCTGTCAGGATCCTGGCAGAGGGGCTGGAGAGGATAAGAAGATGCATCCATGCTCCACTGGTGCACGTTGCCCTCAGAGAGGAACACTTTCATCTCCCCTTTTGCCTCCTCTAAAGAGTCATTGTGTATCACCTCCGTTAGGAGCTTACAATCAAATCCTGCCCTCTCCATTAACTGCTTAGTTTAGGTCTCTGAGTCACCATCGGGGCCAGGTCCCTACATTTAGGCATTGCAGTGCCGGATGCTGCAGACAAGCCCTCTGACTCCAGCTTGTGGGTTTCACAGGTCTGCGGCACACCAGTTACTAAGTGAGTACCTAGGCTGATGGACTATCAAACTGGTGCTCGGCATGCCCAGAGCTGAGCAAGCCCAGCAGCAGCTGAAGCTGTTGGGAAAACAGAGCTGTGTCACGGTTCTTGGCCAGGCGCGGGCTGGAGCGTGGCCAAGAACAGGTACCGGAGCGGCTGGGGTGCGGGGCGGGCAGCAGCTCCCTGTGGGAGCTATCAGTAGCTTGGTGCCTGGGCTTGGTTCCTTGGGGCAGCGAGGGTAATGGCAGAGCTGAGGCACATCAGCTCTCACTGGAGAAGGTAACCAACTGCAGCCGCAGGAGATCTGGCTGAAAGTTAAAAAAAAAGAAAACCCAACAAAATTGGGTTGCATTATTTACAGCAACAGAAGGTTTTATTTTGGCAGTTTTCATGGCTGTAAAACATATCCTTTGTTGTTACAAGTCATAATGTCAATCTGAAACCTGCTGGGTTTCCCTTTACACTGAACACTTCTCACTTCTTCTGGGGCGCGCTTGGAGCCTGAGGCGTCTGTTGATGTGGGAGATACCACCATTTCTGAAATTAAATGCTTAAATCCAAGATTTTAAGTTACTTACAGCTTGATTCAAGCTCTTGCAGCTTCTTTAAATTCTGTATTAGTTTATTTTTTACAAATTATTCTTAAAGAAACAAATAGGATTCGCTCGACATGCATAGATGCAGCTCTGCTGCTGTTTGGGGAGCTACCATTTCCTCCAGGTGAGGACCGTCTCTCGGCCGAGGACTGCTGGAGCAGGGCAATCTCCCGGCGTGAGGCTCGCGGCCTGCTGGACCCTGCTGGACTCACGGACGCGGGCAAAAAAAAAGCCGGGGGCGGGGGCCCGGGGGAAGCCAGGCTGCCCCGGGCACCCAGTGGGCCATGGCAGAGCCCCAGCCTGCTGGAGAGAGCAGCTGCTCGGGGAAGGGGAGCTGAGGCCTTTGCTGTCGGCGGCACCCGGTGCGGTGGCAGGCAGGTCCTGAGCAGCGGGATGCTGGGTGGCTCTGCCAAGCCTCACGCGTGTGGCTCCACCAGGAGGCCCGGCTCGGCGAGGGCCATGGCCACGCAGGGCAGGGCTGTGGGGGGCTGGAAACCAGACCTGCTGTGGCATCACTGGGGCAGGGACTGACAGCCTCAGGGGGCTGAAACGCGGTGCTGGGCCCCAGGGTGGGGGGCACTGGTGCGGTCAGCCAGCCCCTCACCTCTCTCCGCTGAGGGGACATGCCTCCACACTACCCTTCTGCTGGCTCCCTGTCCTGTCCATGGGCAGTGTGTACTTGTTGCTCCTCATCCCAGCATTCTCCATTATTTTACACAGTCCTTGCTCACTGGTGTGCTTATAAAAAGCAAACTTATTCCCCTTTGGCTGTCATCTTCTTAAAAGAGGCAAGCTTTTCCATCTCCTCCCATGAAATGAGCCATTGGCTCTTGACCGCTGGTAGTCCCTGTCATCTGGATGAGATCCTGCTAAAGCATTGTACCATTCATGGCATTATTGCTTCCCTATCACTGCTAGAAATACCACAGTATTTTGGATTGTCTTTGTCTTTTTTGAGTCCATGCTGTGGTAACGGTTCACAGTCATTCTACGATTGCTGAGTGTGCCCTGATGTTTCCCCCTTCTCTCATTTCCAGCTCTCAACCACCAGTTTTTTAGAAGATATTCTGACCATAAGTCTTAAAGCTCATGACCTTGAACTTTGTTCTGTGAAAACCAAAAAATCAGAAGTGAAACTGAGCAGTGTCGTGTTGCTCTCCCAGCTGAGTGAAACAAAGAAAGTCACTTCAAAGAATAGTTTTGCATGTTGCTTGAGAAATCTCCAGATAGGGTGGAAACAATTACTCCATTAAGTCTCTTTACACTCCATGGTGGAGAACTTGCCCTTGCAGAAAACCATCAAACAGACAGACAAACCTTTTCCCTTAATTTTCTGCAATTAGAACAAGAAATAAAAACAACCACCAAAAAACAAAGAAAAAGAGATATCTGTTGGCATTCTCCTAAATAAACTAATTTCAAAGCTGTATCTCTTTAATCTTATGGGGATTTCCTTTACCTATTTTTCTCTTGAGCTGTGGTAACCAGAATAAGTAGATAAAAACCTGCCTTGCTTGCAGCAGCTCCCTTCCCTTTTTTAAACACCAGCTAAATCAGTTACTTCTATGTGATAGAAAGGAGTTGGTTCATTAAGTTTACATGCTGATTTTAGCTGATAACGTTCTCTCCCTGGTGAAGGATTTCCGAAGGGTTTTCTGGTGAATCTAATCAAGAGGCAGAGCTGAACAAAAACACAAGATAGTTGAGTTGCTTTCTTTCATTTTCCAGATTTTGATGATCACAATTTCCTTTTACAGGAAAGAAAAAAAAATAATATGGCTACAACGGCCGCAAATACTCAAAGAGAAACAATAGGCTGTGAGGAATACAGTCTGTACAGTAGCTTGAGTGAAGATGAGCTTATAAAGATGGCCATCCAGCAGAGCTTGGAAGAGGACCCCGCGGGTCAGCCAGCTGCCCAGAGCCACCAGAAGTCGATGGTGGCGGGGGCCAGCCGGGCGGGCGGCCCCCCCCCCCACC
>NW_010519799.1:36987-38865 GCF_000687285.1 Phaethon lepturus
CGCATCTACCCCTGGCAAAGGTGAGTGAGCGCCCGCCTGAGCTGCGCCGTCCCAGCAAGCACCCTGCCCGGGAAGAGAAAAACATCTTCCCTGTCAGAACACGTGCTTTCTAATTAGCTTTACCGAGCGGCTGCTCTGCAAGTCTGTCATTAGTTTGAAAGCCAGAGTCTGCTATAAATCTGATGAGGTCAACAGTTTACGCCCTGACAACAAAATGAGAATTTGCTTGATGATGTCTGTTTTAAGCCACAAATAAAAGAAGAAAAAGGGCACTGCTACAAGTTTTCCTGAATGACAGAAGCCCTGCCGAAGCCAGCGGCTCCTTTCCCCCATGGGGCACGCTGTGTGTCAAGCTTAGGTTTCACCAGAGAGGGAGCACGGCATTTGTTATGGGAAAACATAGGACAGAGGCCAAAAATAGGTATATAAAACAGTGTGAGCTGGCTACCTTTTAGACACTGCAGTCTTTAAAGGATGTAGTTATTTCAGATCAGAGTGTGACCTCAAGCACACCACTTGTCAGCCACGAGCAGCTCCAGACACCAAAGCATGGCGGCATCCCCCTCCCCTGCAACACTGGGCTGTGGGTTACAGAGACCTGCTGACAGTTTCAAACCCAGACATTGTTCTCCTTTCATTTTTTAAAAGGCATATTTCTGAAAGGGGGCGGGAAGAAGTTACAAAGTCACCCCAAAACCATGGAAAAAAATCCTTTCAAACTGATTTCTTTTTTTTAATAAGCTGGGACTAACTGAAGTTTTGTTCCTCCTTCTTTCTCATAACTCCACCATCCTCTGATACCTCACCCATTACTGCCTGTGATTGTTTGGTTTCCAAGGCTGGGGCCAATTTGATGGGTTTCATAGCTGTAGAATCAGGATGCCGTCCAGCAGGCAGTCCTGCTCCCACCAAAAGTTGTCGCTTCTCAATGTCATTACCGCGCACGCGTACTGTCAGCTCTGCTGCAGGGACACGATGCAGGGGAGAATAAGGGCTTCCCAGACTGTTTGGTCCTGTCCTCCTTGGGGGTCCTTTGACACCTGCTATTTTGGCAAAAGGCAGCATCTGCAGTTCTGCACATTAACCTGTCCTGCTTTTGCCTCAGCCCAGCGGCTTTTGACCTTCTGCTGGAGGGAAAAGCTTTGCAGCTCGTAGCTCCAGGTCTGTAGTGTTGCTGAGCTCTTCTGCCACTGGGGAGAGCCGAGCTGGAAATGGAGCTGGCACCCGGGGGCCCTGCGTTGTCCTCCGCCCCCTCCTCCGACCCGCTTGCGCGGCACTTCGGGGGTGATGAATGTCACCTCACCTCGCCTCGTGCCTGCTTCCTGTGCGGTGGCGGTAGGGTTAACCTCACTGTTGTCTTATATGGTCATTTGAATCCCCTGACGCTTCCTCAGAGGGCCAAAAATAATCTCGAGACGAGCGAGCAGCTGAATCCAGCGCAGAGCAAGCTGTGGCCATCTGCTTTTATTCAAAGCCCTGACCGGCAGGCTTTCTCGCTCTGCTGCCGTGGATGCGTGTCGCTGTTTCTGCCTCAACATGACCTGTTTCTCCTATTCGGAGTATTTCTCTTTATTTCATTCATGTCATCGCCACTCCAGATTGGCGGCCCAGCCGAGAGGCCGTGCTCAGCCGTCCAACTCGGGGGCAGCCTGGGGGGTCAGGCGAAGGTACGACGGCAGCCTGTTCAGCACATCCCAGCCTGTGTAAGTGACTCCCTCCCCTTCTCCCGCTTTCCCCCGTGGTCAAAACAAGCCTTGCTACCCACTCTCCCCCTGAGCCGGCTCTTCTGGGCGGCGATGGTGTCTGGTGGGGGGAAACAGTGGTGTTCATCTGGAGGAGGTCTTGCTGATACCTGCACTGCGCCCTCGCTGCTTTCCC
>NW_010519799.1:38876-58659 GCF_000687285.1 Phaethon lepturus
TGACCTCCCGGCTGCCCTGGAGCATGCCCAGGCTCTTGTGTGTGACCCATCTCAAACCTCCCCTGTTCTCTTCTCCCCCTTCATCCCTCTCCATCCTTCCAGTGCACGTGTCCTGGGGTCTCTGGGTCATTCGGTAGCTCTGCAGTGACAAGGACAGCAGGGAAGGGATGGCTGCGCTGTGGTTTGTTTATATAGGCTGGCTCCTGTATCAACACAGTGGAAGAGGCCCAGGCTCTTGTGTGTGACCCATCTCAAACCTCCCCTGTTCTCTTCTCCCCCTTCATCCCTCTCCATCCTTCCAGTGCACGTGTCCTGGGGTCTCTGGGTCATTCGGTAGCTCTGCAGTGACAAGGACAGCAGGGAAGGGATGGCTGCGCTGTGGTTTGTTTATATAGGCTGGCTCCTGTATCAACACAGTGGAAGAGGCAGGCAGGTGATGATAGTAACTGCCTTGGTCTTGAGTTCACGGTTCAACGGTGAGGAAGAGTGGGGAAAACAAACATTTTATCGCAGTATATAAACAGGGTAGAAAGTCCAGTCCTTCAAAGCAAATACTTTATAAATGGTCCCAAGAAGCCGTGTTCCCAGCAATACCTGCACTGCCCTGCCACACTGAGGAGGACTGCTTGGGAGCCGTCCCACATCTTACTTGCACAAGGAAAAAAACAGCTTGACTGACTTTGATCCTCCTGGCCCCATTGTGCTGTTGGCAGAGACCATAAATAAGTTTAGGTGAACACAGTCATGGATGAGGAAAGCAGACAGGCAAGGGGGTAGCCCGAGCTCTGCCCCAGTGTCTGTGTGTAGTGGAAGAGTCTGGACCGTGATGGCTTTGTTGCAGCTCTCTGTGAGGCAGGGTAGATGCATGTACCTGCCTTTAGTTATCAAATGAAGAGAGGAAAGTGTTGGAGGCAGTATTTCTCCGTGTCCTGCAGAAAACTGCTCTGCAGGTAGCTGCCAGGTAGCTGGACAGCGATGGACAAAATTGTGTTAATTCCTTTCCTCTTTTTGAGCCATCCTCCTTGATGCGTTGCAAGTTTACAGTTCTAGAATCATGTGAATGGAGCAGTAAGAAATGCCTTTTTAATCTCCTTTTTTCTTTTTTTTTCTTTCCTGATTGCAAACAAATGGTAAGAAAATCAAAGCTCAGAAAATCAGGATTTTAGCATCACATGTTTTTTTTTCAGTCAGTCTCTTGGATTTGTGTCCTGCAGAAAACTCTTCCTGCCTTTTTTATCTATCCAATTCAAATGCACTTTGTTTTACCCATCTTACAAGTCCCTCCCCGGATGCACAGTGCCAGTGACTACTCCTCCACCATTCTTCATCCTTTCATCCCTCACCAAGCTCTACAGTCTCCCCCACCTCACCCTGCACTCTGGCTGGTCCAGGCTCTGCCCCTGGCTCTCCACTGACATTGCCTTCCCTGACATGTGTGAAAGATACTTTCTGCTGAAACATGAAGTGTCTCTCACTCCCATCACCTGCCAGCTCCCCGTGGCCACACTGAAACTGCATCCTCTCGCTAAGTGCTCTGCACACCTTGCATGCCTCTCTCCTGCTCCGGGTGCAATGACTGGAGAGAAGGCTTTCTTTCTGCATCACATAGCTCAATAGAGTTCAGTCCACAACAAAGGCTGGGATAAGGCTGATAAGCTAGCCCTCCTCCACCACCTTGTGAGAGCAAAAATGTGGTTGGGAAGCCACAGGAGAGCATGATGGCACGACTGTTTTATAGTCCTGGTCTCAGGGCCAGGCAGGGATATAGCTGGCTTCATCTGGGGAAATGTTGTTCCTTCATGCTGCCTGCATCTCACTGGGCTGCCAGGAAAAGAAGGAGCTTCCTGAACCTTTCTGTGCTCCATTGAACCTCTTCTGCAGCACTCAGAATTGACCCCACCATACAGCTCTTCTTCAATGTGTATTTATTATTTTGGCTACTGGCCTTTGAAATTCCTTGGATTCACCTATAAGGTTAAGATTTCATCAGATCTTTAGGCTTCCTCCATAGTTTGAATACTTTTTTTTTCTATATCTGACAAAATCCAACCAGCAGAATGTGCTTTTTTTTTTTTTTTTTTTAACAACCAACCATGAGCCAGGCAGAAAACAAGGATTTCACATGGAGATTCACTAAACCTTCTGTACTGATGTGGAATTTGCTTGGCTAAAGCATCTACAGCCCGGTCCAGCAAACCCCCTCATCTTACTCAGGAATCATTTAAGGTCAAGGAGTGTGACAGAAGTTTGCTTCATTCACCATCTGAGGGCTCAAGCAGAATAATAACTGATTCTTCACACATTTTTAACGCCACCACAGATCTGAGGGCCCCTCTGCTTTCGCTGAGGTCTCAGCTAGCGTGATTCACCTTGCGTCGGCTGCGTGCCAGCACAGGCACAGACTCCCGCCATGGCCCACCTGGCACGCAGTAACTCATTAAGCGCTGGTAACTCTATCGTGCACCCGAATCCTGAGGTCACAGTGAGCAGCCCTGCATGTGTAACATGAACCTTTGCACGGAACAACAGATGGCTTCAGCAGCCTTGTGCCAGAGGCTTTTAAAGATGAAGATCACCCACCTCCTCCCCCAGCCAAACATGCCAATTGTTGCTGTTAACTGGCTTCAACACAATGCTCAATTTCAAGTGCTCATATAAAAATCTATACAAAACTAGCAATTTTAGTTTTAGTCCCCAGGGTACTCTAAATAGTATGGGGATACAGCAGTGTCCCTGGGACCTCAGCCCGGCAGCTAACAGAAGGTCAGTCGATTCCCTCTGGCTGGGCTGTGGCCAGGAAGGCAGCTGCCTGCTCTAGCTCTTATCTCCTCAGGCAAAACTCCTAGCTTTGTGTCCCATATCTCCCCCCATTCCAGTGTTGCTATTTTTGTGACTCTGCTGTCTTGAGATCACTGCTTCCAGCTATAGAGAAGGAGCAAGTGGCACTAAGCATGTTTTCACCTGGGAAATAGTGTGTTTTCCCATTCCTTGGCATCTGTGTTGTCCTCACCTGCTTCTGCTCCAGGCCCTGAGTTTGTCCTCAGAGAAGCAGCTTGGTGACTTTTCTTTCAGTGCTAATACCAGTGTTTACGGCACAGGCTGGGTACCTCTGGGCAAGCTGAAGTTAATGACCCCTGTATGAGTTTCAGGCTGTTGGCCTGTCCTGCCAAGCCCCTGCAAGGCAAGGAAATCCAGGGCTGCTCCTGTAACCTGCACTAAAGGCAGAGGTTGTACCAATGATCTGCTTTGTGAGGACTCCTGTGCTGAACTGCCCATATTTTCCTGTCTCTGATCTCACTCTGTTGTGGCATTTTAGACCTTCTGTCATAACCAGAGTTTCTGGTTGTTCCCATCATCGCTGCCCTGTATGACCTTCATCACATGCTGTGTTCCTACCCTGATGATGCTAATAGTCTCCCTGAGACACACACCTCCTTCCCCAAGTCTCTCTGCCTTCAAGGCTGCAAGATTTTCTCTTTAGAGTTAGTTCAAACCACAAACCTTCCTGTGTTTTCAATATCCTCTTGTTCTCCGTCTCTGAAAATATAGCCCACGTTCATTTATTGCAAGTCCCCATTAAAACTGGAAATATGCTTCTTCCTTTGCGGTGTTTGCCGTCCGGGAGCTTAGCCATTTGGTGGCTTCCTTCTCCCAGCACAGCTCAGCAGGAGCACCAGCAGGTGCCGGTGGGCACGGCACACCACCCTGCACAGCGCCGCTGCCTGCCACGGGCAAGGACCCTGCCCGCACTGCTGCAGGGTGCCAGCTCCCTGCCTCTGCCGCGCTGCCGGCAGTCTCAGCCGGTGCAGAAGGAGGGATGCAGGCCCTGCTGATCAGCGGTACGGTGACCGTCAGGCAAGTGTCGTGGCTCCAGCAGAGCAGGGGTCCCGCTGTGGCTCTTGCTGTTGCTCTGCAGAAGGACCAGCGTGCCCCGGTCAGCCCTGCTCTGCAGTTGCTCTTACAGGGCTCGGAGAAATGGGATGCTGCCCGGGCTGTGCAGAACGCACGCTTGGCAAAGGGAAGGCTTGTCAGAGCAAAGCTCGCTTGTAGGCTGCTCACTGTGTCTTGCTTCTGGGTGGCATGGAGGCACATCATGCTTTTTGTAGATTTTCACAGTAAGCCTCTTCTTGAAAGCTTCGGAATTGGGTAACGTCAAGAAAGATGTCTGTCATGTTATTTTTGTTTGCACTGCTGAACACTGAAATACTACTTTAACACTTTTCAGTGATTCTAAACATTTCAATGACTTTCTACTCCAAAGAGGCTTTAAAATATTCCTTCTCTTCCAAATATTTTTCATTCCTTTTATTTCCTGTGCCTACAAGTTACTTGGCTCTATGGAGCCTGACACGTTCCATTTGAACATAGGTACAAGTGGACCGTGACATTAACCACTTCACAGCTTAGCACCGGGTTCCAGTTGGGGTTCCGGAGGCCCCTGGCTGTTGCAGTTGGGGAACTGCTAATTTGGCTAAGAGGTTTGCAGGAGTGGACTTGTTGACAAAGCTAATGAGTCAGCTCCCAAGCAGGCTTCTAAAGATCAGATTTTCAGAAGTGTCCAGCACCTAACATGTCTTACTGGGACACTGAAGACACATTTTTGAAGTGGTTATAATTTCTGAAAATTTGAGTACTCAATGCTGAAATAGCAGCTGGGGATCTCTGGGGCATGGTCGCAAAGGGCACCTCAGAATTTCATTTGGGTGGGTGGATTTATTTTTTTTAATCCTCTCTGACTGAAGAAAGAAGAGCCCAGACCACCACTGTAATGCTCACATGATCTAACCAGAGCTTTCCCTTCGTCATAACTTGTCCAGTTAACTTCTGAAAACAGGCTTGCTTAAGAGAAATAAGAATTACCTTTAAAAAACAGGAACAAGATTTATGGAAAATTTCTGCTTTAGGGCTAAGCCATCTACAAATCAAAGTTAAAATTTGCTTCAGGGATAAATAGGTGCAATTTTCTTCAAAGCTGATCTTGTTTAAGGGATCTTATATAGAAACACCTTGCCACATGGGATAGTGATGTAATTATCACAACCGTGAATGTTCATGGCAGTGTACAGAGCACAGGTAGAGCTAGTCTCCACCAACTCCAGATATCTAAAATAGAATTTTTTTTGTCAGAGATTAGTTACATCTACACTTTCTTTACACTCCAAGGAAAGAGATCAGCACCTCTGGCTAGTGATTCTTCTGTTGTGAATGGCCATATTAGAGCAGACAAATTTTACCTCCACAGGCCCTGTAGCAAGACACGTTAGGGCCACAAATACTTATTATATAGGCTGTAGGAGTTCACTACTTTGGCTAAATGACACAGTGATATTGCTGAAAAAAGGCTTCTCAATAATGAAAGAAGTAATCAGGTTTTAATCTTGTTTTAAAGAGAACTTGACCCTGTAGTGGCAGCAATCAAGGATGGAGACGAAAAAGCAGTATGTAACATGATGAAATCAGGAAAAGACCTTTCTGAACCTAATAAGGACGGCTGGATTCCCCTCCATGAAGCTGCATACTATGGCCAAGTGGGTTGCCTGAGTCTGTTGCAAAAAGGTCAGTGAAGTTAAAACTAATTCATTACAAAAGGGAGAAGAAGAATAGGAATAAACTAAAAAGCAGAATTAGCAGCAGCCCAACACTTGCCTGGGACTGTGAAGTTATTGTTGACCTCTGGGTATATATTAATTTTACCTTCTCTTTGAGAATAGTTTTCCAGACTGAAGTCTCTAAAATTTAACATCTTCAAGAGAAAATTATATCTGGAGAGGTCTTGCCAAGCGCTGGATTTCTCACAGTAAAGCCTTATTGCTGAGCTCTGGACTGTTATGAGCTGCTTGCTGCCACAGCTGACAACAATTACCCCAGGTCCCAGCAGCTGGAGACCCAGCCCAGCATCTCTTTTCTCAGCCTGGAGAAGAGAAGGCTCTGGAGAGACCTTATTGCAGCCTTCCAGTACTTAAAGGGGGCTTCTGAGAAAGATGGGGACAGACTTTATAGCAGGGCTTGTTGCAATAGGACAGGGGGTAACAGTTTTAAACGAAAAGAGGGCAGATTTAGACTAGATAGAAGGAAGAAATTTTTCCCTATGAGGGTGGTGAAACACTGGCCCAGGTTGCCCAGAGAGGTGGTAAATGCCCCATCGCTGGAAACATTCAAGGTCAGGCTGGATGGGGCTCTAAGCAACCTGCTCTACTTGAAGATGTCCCTGCTCACTGCAGGGGGGTTTGACTAGATGACCTTTGAAGGTCCCTTCCAACCCAAAAATTCTATGATCTCTTTGCTGGTTCTTGAAGGTGGTTAACTACTATAGTTTAAGAGCAGCTACTTAGCGGCTTTCTGCATCACTAGTGGTGATAGATGAACATTTTAATCTAAGCTGGTGACTGATTTAGGTACTTAATCTGAGTTATAGTAACTTTATAGTATATTCTTAATTTACTTTGCTCATGGAAAAGGAAAAAACAACAAAAACTCCAAGGATTTTGAAAGATGATGGTGCTGCAGATATTTGTGTACTTACTACATGCCATAATGACCTTGGACTCGCTGTTTATTCACAGCATACCCTGGCACAATTGACCAGCGCACGCTCAATGAGGAAACGGCTCTCTACCTGGCCACTAGCCGGGGCAACCTGGACTGCTTGCTCACCCTACTGCAGGCTGGGGCTGAGCCCGACATCTCCAACAAGGCCAGAGAAACACCGCTTTACAAAGGTGAGTGGCTGTGTTTCCAGGGATGCTAAGCTTTTCTGGCACCACCAAGGCAGAGCTGAAGGTACTCTTGCAATGTGGGGCTGAAACTCAGCAGTTAGCTCCCATTTTGCAGCTTCTTCCAATAATCCTGTATCTCCTGTGCCTGACCCATCGTGCCACAGCCTCTCTTCGTATCCACATCAGAGACAGGATTAGTGGCTGCCCTGCGGGGGTGCAGCCTGCAAGGTGATGCTGAGGGTGGGGTGTGTGATGCTTAGTGGGGCCCTAAGCACAGGGTGTCTATACAATGTCCCAAACTCACGGGAAGCAGAAAGCTGGCTTGTACAGGAATATGTATGCTTTTCTAAACAGCAGGACCTAAGCAGCTGTTGGAGGTGGGAGTACAGTAACAGTAGACATGCAAGTGATTCATATACTGTGTGTGCCAGGCCAGGCTGTGCGCTATGAGAGATGCATGAAGTTATAAACACTTCAGCGAGGTAGATAGTGTTTAACATGGACATATAACTTTGCTGCTGGTCAAAGAGAACACTTTCTTTAGTAGAACAGCATTACATTCATGATATCACAAAGGTTCAGAGAAGGAGATGATCTCTCACACCTTCATGTCCCTTCCTTCCCCTTTTATTGACTGCTCCTGCCATGACTATTTTAGCTCTCTAAAACATTAAAAAGCACATATTATTGGTTTCAACAGTAATCTTCCCTCCAACTTCAGATGCCTGACATTAGACCTGCTCAGTTTAAAACACCTTAGTTTTAAAATTCTGGCTTATAGTCAGCTAAAAGAAAGCTATTTAACTATGCATTAAACACACAATAGTGGTAGTACTCATAGTAATAATGATAACAATAATATGAAAGCACCCTTTAGACAGAGAAAATCTGTTATTAAGTATGTGCTAGTGTTGATGCAAAAATCTTCTGGTCTATTCTCCAGCAAAAAAACAGTGAAAGGAATTATCATAAAAAATTACTCATCCCTGGTATGGAAGTAAATTAAACTTTGCAGAGCCATGCATAAGTAATTACAGCAGTGCCTAATCAGATAGGTGCTTTCAGTACACTTGAGTGACACCTATGTATGGGAGAGGAAGCCACGGTGATGTCCCAAGGGAAGAATCAAAACCAAAAGGCAGAACCTCTGTGAGAAGACGACACTATCATTTCAAAGAAAAAAGTTGCTATGGAATATGCTGGTCTCTCTCTCTGCACGTTGTACAACAAATGGTAATTGGGGATTGTAAAAGTGGCTGCTTATTCTAGATACCTTTGATTCGGGGTCCCACAGTAAAAGTTTGTAGGAAGCCTCATGATCTGGGATTCAAAAAGCAATGGAATAAATTGGTAAAACAAAAATCAACAAAATACAGTTAATTATCAAGAAAATACCTTTAGTTCAGAATGGTCCTGAACTATACATTATTGCAGGCCAAGAGAGTGCTACTGACTCACACCATTACTGTTTTCTATGATCCTTTTCTGGACACTGTTCTTTTGAGATTTTTGTTTAATTTCCTTGTCTCTATGGAGCTTCATCTGCAGTCCAGGACAGTAAGATACAGAGTTTGCACAGAAGTCAGAAAGAAAGTGTTCGGGTCATGTGATTTCTGTAACATGTTTGGTTTTTATAAATTATCTCCTGCTCCTTTTCACCTCCCTGTGTCACTGTGGTGTCCAGTTGGTACAAACGTGCTGGGCTGGATTCCCCCCAGTACCAGGCTTGGCACAAGTCCTGCACAGGACACTTAGCCTCCCCCAGGTCCTGGTTGAAGATTGGCTTCACTGCTACATCCTTTGAGTCCCGGACAGTGTCATTTGGCCTCAACAGCCTTAGCCCTCATATTGACCTAAGATGGATCTTTGGTCTTACTCACTATGGCCTAGTGTATTGTATGGCCTTGTGCTACATGAAATGGATACCACAACACCCAGAATCTTTTCAAAAGCCTGTCCTAATCATTTCCCTTTTTTCCAAAACAGCCTGTGAGCGCAAGAATGCAGAGGCCGCAAGACTCCTGGTACAGTACAATGCTGATACCAACCATCGTTGCAATCGAGGATGGACAGCTCTCCATGAGGCTGTCTCCCGAAATGACCTGGAGATTATTGATATCCTTGTGAAAGGGGGTGCCAAGATTGAGTCTGCCAACGCCTATGGGATCACTTCTTTATTTGTGGCAGCTGAGAGTGGGCAGTTGGAAGCTTTGAGATACCTGGCAAAATGTGGTGAGTACAGTTGTGCAGTTACATGCCTTTACTCATTTCATTCCTAATATTTCAAAGTTGCCATTAATTCTCCCTGGCTCAGTTTTTCTGTCTCTGAAAACAAGGCCTAGCCTGCAGAGGCCTTGTTGCTCCAGATGGCTGAATTGTGTAGGGTCTTTCAGAGAGCATGGTCTAGACACATGCTCTTCTTCAGCATTCATTCCTGGTCACCTACTTTGGGAAGTAATATGGTGGTCTCTAATTGCATTGTCTGACAGCTTTCAAAACCTATATTGCTGCACACATGTATCCTAAAATCCGATCAGTCATAAAAGACAACTGTAGGTGGTAATAGATGGCAGAAGTTGAACGTTAGCCAACCCCATCTGCTCATGAACATGTGCAGTGATGGACAAGGTTAGCACTCCTCCACTAATGAATTCTGCTGAAAATAGACAAAGTACTATTGTATAGTTAATGGATTTACACCAAGGAGAAGCAGACTCGCTCTCCCCCATGTGTATGTGTTCAAACATATAAACAGAGTGAATTTGACTCTAGTTTACATTAAACCTACTTTTACTGCTCCACTCATGTAAAACAACTTTACAATAAGCACAACATACTTCACTACTATTCAGAGGCATATTTTGTTTTCACTGTGGGCTAATATCTTAAATGTATGTAAGAGCTGGGTCCTGCACTTATGAAACAAGAGCTGAACAGCAATGAAGATAAGAAAAACTTCTGAAGCCGTTAGCATGGCTAAGAAAGATATGAGAGTTGGGGAACAAAAAATGTGTTCTGCTGTCCAGCTAGCATTGTCAAGTCAGTTTTATATGACAAGTTAGTCCACCATACTTCCTAGGATTTTAGAAACTAAGCCAGAATGTGATTTGTGTTTCAACTTAGAGATATTAGGATTTCCTTAAAGTTCAATTTTGAGGAAAATACACAGGAGAAAATCCAATAAAACTGTCCAATTGTTTCAAGCCCTGAAAAACTCCTCTGAGAAACCCAGGAATTATATCACTGCATTGTTTACAATGAGCAATGTTCATCATAAAAAGAGTTTCTTTTTAATTTCTTTTTCATTAGTAATGTAGTCCTGTGTTATGTTTTGTCACTGCAATTCTCCTGATGTTTCCAGCTACAACATCTTCAAAGGGCCAAACACAACACAGATGTTTCAGTTCGGGGTGAGAGCGCAGGGAAATGTTCTCTTTGGCAGGGAGTTTTCATGATCAAACGGGAGACTGATTGTCTTCTTTATTGGGCTTTAGAAGCAAAACTCCAGTGAACTGTCATTCCCATTTAGGATACACATTGAGCAGCCTTCCTGAGGACACCATGGCAGTATATTGCAGTCGAAACACAGGCTTTCAGGCCTTAAATATCTAGCACAGAAAAAGCTAGATTCCAAATAGTTTGTGGCCAAAATGTATTAGGTCTTGGTTTATTCTTGCATGTTGTTTATTAAGCCAATCACACACTAGAGCTCAAGAAAAAAATACCACAAATAATCAAGTAGCTCATTAATAATATTTATCTTTTTCTGATAAAACTTACCAGTTGGAGCCTAACTTGAACCCCTGTGAAATTAAGAGATATGGCCTCAGGTGCTGAGTTATAAAAAGAAATATTAATTGGCTAAGGCATGCCCAAATAAAACTTTGAGATTTGTTGCTTGGTACTACGCAGCTGTCATGATTTAAAGTCCTATTTTAGCCTGGATATGTACTAAAATTAAAATATAGTATAAATGGATTTAAATTATGAATATATAGTGTATAAATAATATGTATAAGTATAAATAAATATGTATCATAAATACATAATAATAGAATTTTGGAGAGCACCTATTGAGATCATCTGGTCTAAACTCCTGCTCAAGAACAGTGTATATACATAGTGTAAACACACAAATGTTAATGGAATTATTGTGTCCAAAGAAAAAGCCATGCTATATAACGAACAGCACATTTTAAAGTTTTTGCCTTTGAGATACAGCTATATGGAGCCTGGATTCAGGACTGGCAGCTAATGGTTGCCACCCGTGTTAAACTCTGCCTCATAAAATTCAGATCATAGTAAAAACCAATGGAGATCTACGATATAACCGTATATAAAACTGATACGACTATATCACCCTTTCATTTTGGTCTGATATGACCTCATTCACATCCCTTTCCAGCACATTTTGTAGCTCCAGTGTCATGGAGGTGTATGTGTTCATTCAAAGTATGTTGCTTCCATCCAATTTTAACCTTTTCGTGTTACAAAGATTTTTTTCCTTCCTAGGTGCTGATATAAATACTCAAGCCAGTGATAATGCCTCTGCTCTTTATGAAGCCTGTAAAAATGGACACATACCTATTGTGGAGTTTCTTTTGTCCCAAGGAGCAGATGCTAACAAAGCCAATAAGGATGGTCTGTTACCTCTTCACATAGCAGCCAAAAAAGGGATTTGCGAGTAAGTTTTAGTTCATTTCATAGTTTCATCTTTTAGGCAAGAATACAAAGTCCTTATGAAAAGGAGAATGTAATGTCCCAGATCTAATTCTGAGCACTGCGAGCAAGGGAGTGGCCAGGTGAGAACTGGGCTTTCTGCTTGCAGAGCTCAGGTTGGAAATCATAAACTGGAGAGTGTGTTTGCGGGTTGGGATGGGATGGGTTGCAATGGGGTGAGCAGGAATGTGAGGTGCAACTTTGCCCTTTAACTTTGCCAAGATATCACTTATTACAGCTAAATAACCTCATGTATCTTAGAAGTGGATTAAACTGAGCTCCACAAAATATGCTTGAGATCAAATAAAAAAGAATCGGGGGAGGGAGGGTGGGGACAGGGGGGAGCTTAGTCCTCAGTAGCTATTACAGCATAGTTTGCAATCATTTTCCTCCATCAGCCCATTGTGATTCTTCTGCACAAGTAGAACGTGCTGCATTCATCTTTGGTGTGTTCAGGTTTTGTTAACAGTAATTCAGATGTTGACAGTGGGAAGTGGTTAAGTGAATCTCTAGGGCATTAGTGAGATTGTTGCTAGAATATGGTGTCCAGTTCTGGTATCCTCCCTTTCAGGAAATTGGAAAGGCTTCAGAAAAGAAGTACAAGAATTATGGTCTGGAAAATATACTTTATTATTGAGTGACTAAATGACTCTTAAATGTGACAGATAAATGCCATAAAATGATCCAGTGGTTTGTTTCTGAAATGAAATGTGTTTGAGATAGAGCTGAGCACATTCTTTAAACAGTGAGAAAAGTAACTGATTGAAAAAATAACCAGGAACTGGATAGATGTACCAGTCCTCTGAAGTAGAGGTGTTTATAGGAGGAGGAGAAACTCTACAGCCTGTGATTGATAAAGGATATCAATTTAGGGATGGGATTGTTGCACTGTCATGTAAATAGTGTTTACCTAGCTTTTTCAAGACCTGGTAGATTGCAGCGTGCTTCTGAGCCTGAACTCTTTAGCGTTTACTTCTGATCCCAGGGCAAGTTTTACCTCCTGCCTTTAACCCCTTGCTGCTGGAAGGGTGAGTGGCCCACAGCTCTTTTTGCAAAACAGTCACATCTTGCAGTGACAGACCATTTTGGTGACTGTAGTGGACTCTTCTGACCATCACAGTTTCTATCAAAATCCTTTCAGCACTAGTCAAAGGAGAATATATCCAACTGCAAAGACTGCTTCTGGAGAGTAAAGCTATCTTTGCAAACAACTGCTAGAGCAGATTCTTATATATTTTGCAATGTCTGAGGAATAAAAACTTTTGACAGCACTACACTTTCCCATAGCATCTTTTATCCTAGTGTTTAGGTGTGCTTGGGAATCCCAACTAAGCTGCTCAAATCACTTTGACAGACCTGAGGATATCCATTTTCTGTAATTGGAGTAGGTGTGCTTCTTTGTGCAACCTGTATAATTCTAGAGGACAGCCCAATGTGAGTTTATGTAATGGGTTTATATGCTTACAGCATGTACATGAAAACCTAAGACTAATGCAGGCATGATTCAAAATTTTCTTTGGAGTTTGAGTTACAAAGACATTTTCTTGAAAACAAACACATTTTAGACAAGAAATGTGTCAGAGGCAGAACCCAGGTCCAGTTGCTTACTTTCAAAAAAGTTCATCTGAAAGTACAGTAAGTTGGTCTGAATCCAATTTGTATATAGAATATGGACCAGCTCTCTGAATGTTCTCCTCCCCTTTATGGTGCCACACACCGACCTGAAAAGAAATTTACAGAGAAACTCTGCACCCTGAATCCCTCCCGATGTTATGAAAGAAAGGGCCTGATTCAGACCTCATATCTATTATTCCAAACAACCAGCAGCATAAATGAGACCAGAATTCAGCCCAAACGCTGAGTTCCTTCACTTGTAAAAGACCGAGCACAAATTTTTGTGCGTAACTGCTGCAAGCTAAGTACAAAAGAAAGAAAAAAGAAAAAGATCTTCTAAATATTTATCTAAATGACAAAGCTTTAGCGCAATTGGCTGATCATTCTTAATTCCTTTGGTATTCAGTAAAATAACACCCTTCACAGTGACCTCTCTTTGTATTCCTGCAGATTTAATACGTAATTCTACAGGAATTCCACGCTTCAACTTTTTGCCAGAGCACGAAGGCTCCCTACCATCAAAAAGCCAAGAATGTGGTCCCAAGGCTCAACTGTCAACTCTTGTTGCTTGGTGTTTGTTTATTTTAAATGACACCTTGTCAATACTGACCTGAAATTCATACGGGTCATCTTATCAGCTATAGGACATTCGCAAGCGGTCATTTAACTCCTTCCCCCTCAGAACTGAGATGCTGAGAAGGAAAGACTTTCTGAGATGTAGGCAAATTTATTAAGTAAATGCAAGTCAATAAACTCTTGGCACACTCATACTAAAGATGCTCTGCCTCCTCCCCCGTATAATTTCTAACAAATAGAAATCACAGAAGCAGGTGTCAGGGATGAAGGGAAATGGCACTATTTCAAAACTGTACATGAAGCTCAGCCCTGTGATAGATGTGGGACATGGTCTGGCTTGTCTGGCCTTGGCTGCCTTCACTTGAGCTGCCTTCTCCCTCTAAACAGACAGGAAAGACTGCAGAGGTGGAGTCAATAATCAACATATTACTGAACCAACCCACTTTGGAGGATAGGAAAGAGACAGGTTCAAGCTACAAAATTAAACTCTGATACAAATTTGATGCTTCCTACTTTTCCTCCCCCAAAAAATCTGGGGTACAGGGAGCATACTGAGGTCTGGGACACTGCAGCATTTTGATACAGAGCCTCAGTATGGCAGCCCTGCAGTAATGTTCAGTTCCCCCTTGCAGACAAAAATGATGCAGTGCCTCTTTAACTCAGATGTGAAGAGCTGGCTGAAGCACATATGCTGGAGGGAAAAAACAAAACAGACCCTTAAATCTTCAAAACAGTTGATCATGGGATGACTAATGCTGGCACTTGGCATGGTGTCCTCGCAGTGTTCTGTGCCCTTTTTGTTATTATGGTTCTTACAGAACATTTGCTAATGGTGGGAAGTTGCCAGCTCACCAGCACCAAAACCTCCTGCTCCCGGGTGAGCATCACAGTGATGGAAGATTAGTGAGGCTGCTTGGAGGAAAAAAAGCCCCACGCTTAATTTCCCAAGATATTTACATAATTAAAAAAGCCTTTTTGTTTAAAAATGAGATGTAGAAGTGACTTGGAGACATCCAAGTTACATTCAACAGCCCATCACATAAATAGGAACATAATCCTGTAAAGTGTTAGGTATCTTCAACTCTTATTTCAGCTCCTAGGAGCATTGGAGGCTCAGGCTTTCACAGGATCATTCATTGCATCACAGACAGGTTTTCCTGAGACTAGCAGTTATATTCAACTTAGTTCTTTATGTAAATATATGTTTGAGGGCCCAGTGTTGGGACCAGGCATTGCAGTCAAGCTGAAGATACACATCATTTTAAAGCAGACACATTACATGGTAGGAAAATGAGCTTTGCATGTTTGTGTGTTAGAAATGCTGTTGATTGCTAGATAGAGGAGTCTGCATGGGAGGAAGAAGAGGAGGAGAAGGTGTGCTTAGCTTGCTGGTTCCCACAAGTTCCTTGTTTAGATATCCCTCTCTCCACAGGTATTATATAGGGAGCATGGGCATCTCCTGAGACAGTACGCAGACTCAGGTTGAATGGCCCTTATCTCGTTCTTGGCCCCAGTCTACTGCCTTGGCTAAACCACTCAACTTTATGAGCAGAAAATGAGTGTTTAACCCATGGGGCTGGTCATGCAGCTGCAGTGACACCTGTGGACACATAAAAGTGATCACAGATTTGTGACAGTGGGGCTCCTGTATATCATATATTTTAACTTCACATTACATAACGAGAGCAGCTTGACTTATGTTGCTGTGTTTAAAGCCACATCACACTTTCCAACAGCAATCGCTGATTACTGGGATTTAGGACTTGGCTGTACATTTTCCTCCCTGGGCTAAAGCATGGAAACCAGCCTGGAAAGTATTTTTATTTCTTTTTCTCCCCTTTCCTAATTGTCTTTTTGGCTCCCCATGATCTGGGATGGACGTTGATAGCCCATAGATTTGCCACAGCCAAAAGCCACACAGTGAAAGGCCTCCAGGAAGGGTATCAACCCAGGGTAATAACAGGAAACCAAATATGTAGTTTAACCTAGCTCAGTCCTGCAGAGGAGGGGTTGGTTTCACCCCCTTGCTGGTCTCAAGCCTCTTGCTGCGGCTGTGACCCAGGAGGCATGCTAATGCTTTGTGTTTGTACCCTTCCCCCTTCTCTGCTGAGCAATAAAGAAATCCCCTATGGAGGTGGGGAGATACAGCCTCTCTGCTGGCACCTCAGGCTAGAGGCTGTGTGCCTGTTCCTCCATTCCTACCCACAGTGGTGAAGGTGCAGAATGTCTGAGATCCCGGCTGGGTGTCTGCCATTTGGGCTGTGTCACCTAAGAGTTACAACAGGGTAGGTGAGGTGCCAGTACATCATCTCTTCCATTGTAACTGCCTCTGTGGTTGACATTACCTCATAGAAACTGGGCAATAATTTCAAAAAAATTTGTTCCTTCATGAAAGAGGGTGCCACACAACTCACATTTTTGGCAAGGTAGGAACACAGGGAGTTATTAACAGGTTTCAAGTTCATGTCCAGGTTTCTCTCAGAGATAGTTGTTCCTGTGCCTGAGTTAGCAGGCTCTCTCTTATGGTTACAACCATACAGCTACGATTTGCTGTATGGTTGTAGATCCCCTAGAGCTCACTGTTGTTCACTGACTCTCCACCTGGCAGGATTGTCTCCATGCTGATCCCTGTGACCAGCCGCACCCGTGTCAAGCGCAGTGGCATCAGTCCCCTGCACTTAGCAGCCGAACGCAACAACGATGACATCTTGGAAGAGCTGATCGATGCTGGCTATGATGTCAACACCGCCCTCTCCAATGAAAGGTCCTGCCTTTATGAGGACAGACGCACCACTCCCCTCTATTTTGCTGTTTTTAACAACAACATCTATGCCACAGAACTCCTGCTGCAAGCCGGAGCCAACCCCAATGTTGACCTCATCAATCCATTACTCATCTCCATCCGCCACGGCTGCCTGAAGACCATGAAATTGCTCCTTGACCATGGAGCAAACATCGATGCCTATATATCAAGCCATCCCACCGCATTTCCAGCTACCATCATGTTTTCGATGAAGTATCTTTCTGTGCTGAAGTATCTCCTTGATCTGGGCTGTGACGCAGGTTCCTGTTTTGAGTGTCAGTATGGAAACAGCCCACACCCTGCATTAAATTATAGACGGGACAGACTTAATGATCCTCAGCTGTCCAAGGAGCCAACCGTAGTACAGGTAAGCACTGCCTGGTCTACCTACAGTGCTTCTGAGGACGTCTTCTACCCATATAGCTTGACAAATTTTACATATTTTTTCTCCTAACCTTCCTGTGAGGGAAGATGACTTTACTCCTACTTTATTTACTGAAAAAAAAGGCTCAATAAGAGTCTGTGAACGTTCCAAGTCCATGTCCTATGACAGCAGGAGGGTAGGCAACAACCACTGTGGCTCTAGTTTGAATTTGTAGTGAATTATAGCCACCTTGACAGCCTTGCTGTCAGATCTACAATATTCTTTTCCTCTGGACCGGAGCTTCCAGGGGTGAAGCATATTTTCTTGACAGGCAATGTCATATGGGTGGTAGCATAAGGGCAGCAAACCTACTTGTTTTGTTTTATTTTATATTTAAGATTTGTTTTGTCTGATGGGGAATTTAAGCTCCTGGTTAAATTAAAATTGTCTAGTGCTTCACTTTATGAGGGTAAATTAATGAATGTAAACAGTTGCAATTTCTGAGTCTACTGGATAAGCAGCTCTGGAGAGGGGCTTCAACATGCAACACACCAAAGAAATCTCAGTACAGCAGTCTTTCTATTTTGCTATCTAGTTTAAGCCTAAATTTGAGGGACTCAGAAGAAAGTGTCATTTAGCCCAAAGAGATGGTCACCAATAAATGCTTTTTGGTGGTGGAAAGAATAAAGGAAAATATTAAAAGATCCTAGGAAATCCTGACCTTTTTATCAGTCCTGCGTTCCAAAAGACTTTACTCTCCAGTAACATGTCTGGGAAACAAATAAACAAAAAGAAATCTTAGAATGAGGATTGTAAGTGTCCTTAAAAATAATCTCTTATCCCAAAAGAGCTATCATCTTCTTGAGAGGGTTTGTCACAGCAAAATTGCTGCAGGACACCACATTTTTGTCGAAGAAAAAGGAATAAAATATTTCCTCTCTAGTTCTTGAATTGTGATATGGTAACATGTAGAGTGAACAGAGGGCTGGAATTTCAAGGTAAGGAGAGAGGGTTTGTCTGTAGCCCTCTGTGATACTCTAGCCACTCAAAACCGGTTCTGTTTTTACTTATTTAAACATATTATTTCCCTCTGGATATCACCTCAAACTACTTTTAGTGCCTAACAAAATATTAGTTCACTCACAAATAGAGTCATCACCTCAAAGGTCAGACCATATGAGGCAGAGGTAGCAAAAGCTGTGTAAAATTGTATCTGTGCCTAGAGAGAGATGGGTGAGGGACAAATGCATACAGAGGAAAAACAATCCCTTCCCGCTGATATTATTTTAAATTTGCTTCTTACTGCTGGGAATTCAGCTAATAAAAGTAAGGCTTGTATGGTGCAGCTTCATGATGTAGTTGTGATATGGTTTGTATTCTGAAATATAGAGGATCTTATGAAACTATAGCATTCTATACAAATGCTATACAAAAGACATGTATTTTTTCTTGTATAAGATTACACAAAGATAATAAATCAGAATGATTAGCCTTTATACAGTAAAGACTATGAGCTACTGGAAGTGGATTTGAAAAATGCATAACTATAAATCATTACTGTTGCTACTAAATTAATGTGTCCTGGAGAAAGTGAATGCAGAAAAATGGTTGCTGTCTCACTTCACATTTCCAGAATTTCAGTGTCAAAACCATGAACATGGGGAGTGAAGTATCCTACTGCCACGAGAGGGCATTCAGGGGCCTACCAAGACTGCAGGCAAAGTATGTCCCAAGCCCAGGGTCACCTTGTCCCCGAGTCACTCCCACTGCCTGTAGTTGCAGGTTTGCATTTGCTTCGTTTTGCTGTGCTTCTTTTCCTGCGACATGTTTTGGAACATTTTTATTCCAGAAAATATTTTTGTAGGCTGAGCCTGTGAATAGGGAAGAGAGAGAAAGGGAGGCAAAGTCTCTGGTGGAGACAAGGAGAGCAGTACGATCCAGTGTTTTGTTGCCCTATGCACGTGTCATCATTTAAACACTGATAAAGTGATGTTACACCTTGGAGGTGGTAGTGCAGACCCCCAGTTTGCACGTCCTGCGGGTAACTGCATGGCAGTAGCATATGGACTGTAGAATGACAGACAGATATACTAAACAACTTCCTATAAGCAGTCCAGATAGGAAATGGAAATGTCCTAGGAAACATTACATGGTGATGCTGAGTGAAATAAAAAGTCAGAGAAGCAGTAAAAACCTCTATGAATGCTCTCACCTTGAATAAAATGGCCTTACAATTTTCTGCAGCTTTATCCTTTCCTAGGTGAGCTAATATAATTTTATTTCTGAATAAGAGTAGCCACGCAAGAGTTTAATGCATTTTGAGTTAGGGCTCATGCATTTAAATATGATGTAGTTACAGGAACTTAAACTGAAAGTGGTTTAAGCCAGTGCATTTTACTTCCTGTTCAAGGTGGTTGGAGGTTGGAGGGTGCCTGCAGACAGTCTCAGTGACTAAGCTGATGGATGGTGCTTAAGCCACCATCATTCAGCTGGGGTCGGCCATGTGCCCAAGTTCTTATCCACACAGCGTGATTTAATTCATCTTAAATTTTCTGACTGCTCACATGCAGATAAGTCCACAGCTATCTTCATCATACGCAGCACCCTAACAGAGATAGATGAAGCTGTCTGGTATAATATACGTATTTAGATTAAAGTGGGAAGAGAAGTCACTACTTCTTTGAAATGAGACTGCTTAAAGTCAGGTCCTTAAGTCTGTTCTTCAGTATCTCCGTAAGCAGTCCTCCCATGCAACAGCTCTGAGTACTCTGCAGCTCACACCGGGGGCAACAGAAGATTTGCCTGATCCAGGACTGAGTAGGGAAGATGCTTCTGCCCTGTGTCAGGCCCAGGGTAGTTCTCCCATGGGTGTCTAAAAACACCTGGGATTCATCTCTGCAGAGATTTCCCCAGACTTATTTCTAGGGAGGTGTTTGGTCCCCAAAAGCTGCAGATACCAGTGGGTTCACCAGAAGTAGGAGCTGCTGTGCT
>NW_010519799.1:58680-61616 GCF_000687285.1 Phaethon lepturus
TTTCCCTAAGCCTCCTTTGTGCACAGTTGCCCCACAGAGCCCCTCCCAAGAAGGGAAAAGGGACCCAGCACGCTGGGTCACAGCCCCTGGGGCTGCATGGATCTTTCAGCAGCTCCCTTACTGGCTTGGGGCAAAGCTGTGAGCACTCCTCTGCCCTCTCATTTTTGTGGAAGTAGGACCTTTGGACCCTGTAAACAATTCAGCATCCTTTCCATGCTCCAGATCTAGGACTCCACCAGGGTTTTGTGTCCTGTGGTTGTAAAAAGGGGATTCTGCCCTCAGTTGCAAAAAAAAAAAAAAAAAAAAAAAAAGAGGCTTTAGTTGAAGTTTTCTGAGGGGAAACTTCTAATTACTGTAATAGCTGATAGAAGGATGGGACCACTAATGCAGCCAGGGCTGTTGCTATCATTGCAGTGTCCATGGGTGCATTCATGTCCCACTGACTGTAGTCAATCTGTTTTTCCTTGAAGTTTTGTGAAATGGTGTCTACTCCAGAGATGAGTCGCTGGGCCGGGCCAATCATCGATGTTCTCCTGGATTATGTGGGTAATGTGCAGCTCTGTTCCCGGCTCAAGGAGCATATTGACAGCTATGAGGACTGGGCTGTCATTAAAGAAAAAGCAGGTATGGTCACCCAGGAGAAAATCCAGCACAAATAGTCCAATTATTAGATTCAAAACCTCAGTCACCATCTCCTCTTAGTATTCATCCCTTAAACTTGATAGAATTTTCCTACTGAGACTGAATTATGTTTTGGACCAGATATGAGGCACTAGAAATTGCTGGTGTGTCACTGACTCTGTGATGTTAAATGTACAGCAGCTGTGGATCTGACCCACTGGGAATGAACATTGCCAGTGCAGGAAGACCCATTTGACTGCACCTGGAGTGCAGTCAGATCAGGGCAGGTGGGCACTGTGACCATGTTCACAGCAGCCCAGAAGGCACCAGTGGCTTTTAAAACCTTTAGCAATATCCTGCTCTTCTAAACATCCTTTCCCTCAAGATCCAAACTCTTTCATAGACATTATCAGAATTAGTGTTCTGCCACCAAGCTAAATTTGGTACATAATATATTTATTTTCAGTGGGAAGACTGAGTACTGTGAAGGGGCTTGTTTAAATCCTCCTAGAAAGCCCATTGCTAAATCTGAGATGGGATACAGCACCCCATCCTCCAGTCCCACTTCATTCCCTGTGTCATGCTTCAGAATAGATAAACTGCCACCAACGCCAGACACATCATCCCTCCACTACAGAAAAGCCCCCTTTTTCATTCCTCCTTCTCCCATTTTCCTCTTGCCACTGACCTGGCCAAGCCAAGCTGTCCCTCTCAAGTTTAAACCTGTTCTCTTTATGTTTCTGACCTGCCTGTCTTTCAGAGCCCCCACGACCTCTTTCCCATCTTTGCCGCATCAAGGTACGAAGCCTAGTTGGAAGAAACCGCATTAAACTTCTTGACACCTTGCCTCTCCCGGACAGACTGATTCGATACTTACAGCATGATTACACGCAGTGACCCCAGGCACACCAGACACGCAGCGGCTTCCCAGCACGGCACGCAGCATCATCATCATCGTGCACGGTGGGGAGGAATAGCTGCTGGCTTGGTCAAGCACCCTCCAATAACTAATCTAAGAGAAATATGCTCCTGAAGCATGAGTGAGAAGAAAATGGAGGGGACAGAGAGTTAAACATAGGACTGTTGTTGGGTTTTCCAAGAGAAAACACATGTAATTCACCTCAGAGCTTGGTCTGCAAAGAACAAGAAATGAAAGGCAACGCTGAAAAATGAAGAGTGCTGAAGCAAGTATCAGTGAGGAATTCAGAGGTATCCTGAGGTTGTGGTGGAGCTTAGCATCCTTGCTGTGATCACAATTCAGAAATTGTCAAGAGTCAACATATTTGGGAAAACAATCACATTTCCTTCACTGACTGAGATTTTTATTTTAGTTTCTATTCTATTTTTTGGATTTCTGCTAAGTGTGCTAGTTACTAATTTCTGGTGACTCAACACCATCTTGCTAACACTTCTGCTTTCATTTTTTCAAACTTTCTTATTGAGTACTTGATTTCTGAACCTTCAAAGCTCAGAACTTTTTAATAGACTAAAATCCAGAAATGCTGATTCCTTTAAAATTCAAGGGAAGGTTTATTTAAAAATGATGTAAGAATTGTATTTGCACATAGTAAATATAGTTCACGTTGTATTACATTTGCCATAAGAAGTAGGTGAAATTCTACTTGAGAGAATTTCCTAGACTGGGGATTTGAAAGCAACTCTGAGGCTCTGAGGTCTTTTTTTTTTTTTTTTTTTTTTTTTTTTGGTGTAAATTAGTAGTAGCTGCACTGTAACCAGTAGCTTTACTCTGTCATGAAGCTGGTGTCAGAACAGAATAAAAAGACAAGCGTGAACAGCAAGTGATGTCAAGGAGAGAAGTGAGGTACATAGGGAGGGGCAACACTACTGAACCAACTTTATCTGTTGCTCTACTAGATCTTGTTCCTACAAAACCCAGGCTCTCTTACCTCCTTGGACCTCTGTGGCTATAACAATACTATCACTGGAAGAAAAGAGAGATTCTTTCAAAATTATGAAAGTCAAACTTTGAGATTTATGAAAACAAATACCCAGAATTAGGCTTCCAAATCCTTATTCAGGTGCCTAAACAATGCCAAGTTCCTAGTGCCAGGTGTAGTTCCACTTAAGCCAATGGGACCACATTTGGTGTCAGATATTCCTGAGGCAGAATAAAAGTCTTGGAATTTAGCCCTGAATTTCCTGACTTTGGAAGTTTGAAGTATCTATTAGCTCCCTTTGACATTGATGAAACTTATTATCTCAGCTTCTTTGAAAATTAGGTCACCTATTTACAGCTCAGATCCACAACTGATTTATGGCAGCTTAACAAGTTACCATCTATCAGCTGAAACGCT
>NW_010519799.1:61647-66952 GCF_000687285.1 Phaethon lepturus
TTGAAGTTTTTAGCAAGTCACATTCCCTCACAGCTGGGGAGGCCGAGGAGTCCATGAACAGTTATTGGCAGTGACTGCAGTTCAGTTGACAGGTGTCACTTGCTGAACCACCGATTTGATGAGTGTCTGATTGATGACTAGGCATCTAAGTAAGGATGGAAAAGCCTAAATTTGGAACTATGTCCTTGCAGATCTTATGCTAGAAGCACACTCATTCTTACCTTAGATGACAAAGGAGCTGTGCATCATGGTTTGTTTGGATTGCCCACCAGAGACCTGACAGATCTGGGTTTTTTTGTTGGCCTGCATACCACCCATGGAATTAGATATAAATGTAAGTAGGGAAAATGCATTACACTGAGTTTTATTTGTGTGAAGTTTTATGCCTTAACACAGGACTAAAAGTGTGTTGCACACATACAAATCTGTCTGGGCACAGAAGTTCAGGTTCTGTGCTGGTTTTGTGCGAAATGTGTTCAGCACTTGTGGGACAGGGTGTGAGCAGAAGAAGAACTGGTTACAGCTATGGGTGCTCTGTTCATAGCTGTCCCCTTCCCAAATGCAAAAGAAGTTGAAAAACCAACAGAGTTTCAATTCACACTGAACAGTGATCTTCTTGCAAAGCTTTGGAAAGTCAAGTGAGATTCCTCCACTGCTGAAATTCTGTCCAGTGACTTCCATTACTACCAGTTTAGGATCTACCGCCTTGTCTCCTGCAGTGTGAACAGGGAATTGCTTCAAGTTGGAAAAATACCGTGTGGAGGGAAAGGGATGGGGAACAGGAAATCTTTAGATCAGTTTTGCCAATGAAGGCCCTGTATTGATAAGCAATATCTTGAGGGATAGAAAATCATCTGTGGAGTTCGTGCATCTCTCACTTCATGGGGCTGAGCAGTGAAGGTCTGGGTCTTACTCACATTGATATAAATGAGAAGAAATTTCCTTGAAATTAAATGAGTGTAACAGAGTCACAGAGGGCCATAGATACAGACATGGCCTGGTGGAGACCATTTACTTAAATGCTTGTTTGGTGTGCAATGACAGCTCTGGAGACCACTGGCTGATCGAAGGATTCACAATCACGAACTGCATGTATAACCACAGCAGTGAGATTTCATAAGCTGTCCCAAACTGGCAACTTCCCCTCACCACCATTGTTATGTATGCACAAATCTCACGTGTTGTAATTTCTTTTATGTCCTTGGAGAAATCTGAAACGGGGTTTGAGCGGAGCAAATATGGAATATATATCTGGAGACCCATGTCCTGGTTGCTGCCAACCGTCTGTCCTAAGCAGTAGAGTCGCTGAGCTGGAGAGTACTGGTCTGATGGGAACGTACCACAACTGAGGGAAGGATAAGGGCACACTGCACAGAAACCGAGGAGAGAAGAGTCTGTTAGAGCGGGAATCTGGTAATTACAATGTTATTAAGTCCTTTCTGCTTGATCCTTACAGCAAATCTTCACACACTCGGTTTACATTTATTTGCACTGAAATGGAGCCCGCTACCTCCACTCCAGTCATTGACACAATATTTTGTGCACAATACTGAATCTGCACAAATTCAATGTGTATTTAATGCATCTATCTAGAAGTTACTGTGAAAAGACAAATACCCCAAAACCCAAACAAACCAGGCTTTGTAAGCAGATCTGTAGTTCTAGTGCAAGGTGAAGTGACTTGTTTTTACTGAGTGTGATAGATAGACTCCTTCAGAGATGATGACGTCATGTGAAATGTTCTAGGAGTATTTCATGATGAGGTTACTGTACTTTTTTTTTACTGCAACATGTGCAATTCACTTGACGTTCTTGTGCACTTTTTTGATTTTCTATTTCATTTTGTATGAAAGCTTTTTCATTTACCTCTCCCTTCCCATTATTTATAAACGCTATTTTGGTTTTAACAGTTTAAATTTGCATTGTTATAGTAAATAGCAGCTCTCAAATGTTATGTTTCCATCTTTCAAGCAAAGTATGAATAAACGAGTAGATTCTGAAGGGCTATCAGCTGTCCTGAATAGCAATGTTGAACAATCCAACACAAAAATAGCCAGGAAAAGTCTGAATCCATTCAAACTTGAACAATTAATAATTTTGATGTTAATCTCAGGGGTGAGAGAACAGTAAGTATTGCTAGAAGGGAGACAGAGTTGCTATTCTTTGTAAACATTTTGGAAAGCCTCACATATCCCCATTTGGTGATTTTGAATATACTTAACAATTGCCTTCTATTCATCTGTGTTTAACTTCATTGCTGCTCCAATTCAGAGCCCCAGCAAGGGCCACCGCCTGCCTTGGGAGGGGAGGGGACACATGTTCCATGTCACAAAGGATTTTAGGGATTTTAAAAAGTAACATCAGTTTAAATCTGAGGATAAGTCCATAAGTATCTTTGTGTCAGAGGTCATTTGGAGCAGTCTGGTTCAATCCTTCATTGTAACTGTAAAACATGCTATTCTAAATGTAGAGCAACATACATTCTAACAAGAAACAGTTTAAAAGAAGAAAAAAAGAAAACAAAGAATTTAATATCCAAAAGGTAGAAACTTGATTTTAGTACTCTCTTTTTTCTGTGTTTCTTCAGAAACAGAATTCTACAGAGGTTATCCACTTTGGCAAGTATTTTAGTTTTGACAGAAATTCATATCCTGGTGTGATATGCAGCACTTTCAAATTTTCCTTGTGAACTCAAGCAGGAACACTTGTCCACAGCAATCGCTGCAGATGGAAATCCAGACCAATGCCAAGGAGGCTGCTCTGCATTGACAGCACTGAGACAGAGCTCAGCATCTGGATTAATCTGGATTACAACAGTGACAGAACTATTGGTGGGAGAAAGCATCCCTATTTCCATGTAAAAAATTCCTTGCCTACAGTTCTGCAAATTAAAAGAATAGTTCTCCTCCATTAATTTAAATGGGGAGTGCTGCTTCTGGTTTCTTTTAGAGCCTCCTCATGAATTTTTCTTCCAAAAAGAAAAAAAGGTAAAGATATCTAAGTATATTCATATCTTCGCTTCTGGATCAAGAGCTAATCTGATGTCTTTAACCCTTTCACCTTGCATGTAGTTGCAGGCATGTGCTACTGGAGCCATTTCCTGCTCGCTCTCCTATAGGAGTAGTCTATACAGGCTTGATACATATATTAAGTGCTGGTAGTAGGGACAAAGCAATGAAAGCCATCTCCGCTTCTACTTTTGTCCTGCTGGAATAACACATTACAGCCATTGTTTCCATAAAAGTAAACATTGGTGGGCTATACTGTGAGGTTTGGGGAAAGAACGCGCTCTTTTTAGTCTGAGATTAGTTCATATCCTAATGAAAGTTGCAACCTGGTTATATAACATCAAGCCCCATCAGAAGATCCAAAATGATACTCTACATTTGCTTAAGGTGATAATCTTTTCATGACTGCAATGCGCTCAAAAAAATTGTTGCTTGTTTTTCCCCTCAGGAAGATACCAAGAGTCACAGGGAACTACACTAGCCAGAGACCAAGCCAGCCAAGGCATTTTTTATTGAATCCTGGGCAGAAGTTCCCATTAGCTTCAGCAAGAGCAGATGTCCATTCTCTGGTCCTTCCCCCCCCCACAATACACTTCAGCTCAGTGGTTTACTCAGGAATAACTGAATAGCTACATAGGCCTGCAGTATTAGACCAGTCAGAGCTCATGTTCTGTCCCTTAGCACCACTTTCTCGATGGGTTTAGGAGAAATCAGACTTTAAAAAATCCCCTATTCACTTTTCTAATGCCAATTTGTTAAAAGAATTGGGAAAATACCGGGCAAATCATTCACAGCCAGGTCTTGTGATAGCATCTTAAAATCAGGAAAAAAAAAAAGTCTGTGAGCCAGAAATCAAGGCAGGCTATTCTATACACTTTTTTTCTTCTATCTATTTTATGGTTTTATATTCAACTAATGGTACAATTTCTCATTTGTTCTGTTGATGCAGAACAATTCCTGATGTGGAAATTCATCCTGCTTCTCTTTGCACCAATGTAACACTGGCTAATTTCCCAGCCCCAGAGGAATTATTTTTGATTTACATCATTCTGAATGGGCAGAGATTTCAGCCCTCATATCTACCCACCAGTTGTAAATCAAAGCCGTGTCTACCCAGAGGGGCAAAAATAAACAGACTGCATTTGCAGAATCACCAAAATAAAATTACCTCCTTTCTTCCCTTATTTTTTTCTTTTAATTCTCTCAGTATTTACATACAAGAAGAGCTTAAATCAATTCACGAGTGTGGTTTCTACATTAAATACTGTCCTTCCAGTCTCTTGCACGCAAAAGGAAGTGACCTGAATATCTTGACTTCTCTGGAATTACTTTAAAGTACAAAAAACTCTTTGAATGGGTTTAATTCATTTCATTTTACTGCTGCTGCTGCAGGGCAACCCCAGAAAGATGTTCCCACATGGAGGAGGTCTCTTAGGTGTTACAAGTGCGGCTATGAATGGCCTGCAGCCCTGCTCGCCGCGGCTTAGACAATGCCCGTTGATGAAAGAGCCTGGTTTGCCTCATGCTCCTTGCCACTGGCTTCATAAGGCTTGTTCCCGATTTACACCCATGTACCAAGAGGAGAGCAGAGCCCGAGCAGCTTCCCAACAGTCACAAATTAGCTCCAGCCTGCCCACGAGGAAGAGGGTGCAATCGCCGGCCTCCTTCCCCCTGCCGCTCCGCGCTGCCGGCAGCTCCTGCTGGCAGCTCAGGCCTGGTGCCCGACCAGGCGTCTCAACTCACTCTCAGGAGCTGTCATGTTCAGCGCGACTCTGATACCCACCCCGGCTAAAGATAGCCAAAAACATTGAAAATTGGTGGGGGGACGGCAGGTTTGGTGGGGATGGGTTTCAAAACCACGGGCCTGTAGAGTTTCTGCCCTGTGCTGTCAGCCTCCTTGCAGAAGTGTGGCACCTCCGCCGGCAGCGCAGCCGTGCTCTTCCTCCACAGCCCCAGCCCCGGGAAGGGCGACGGGGGCAGCGCGCCCGGGGGCTGGTACACGCCCGGCCCGGGGCAGGGGAAGGGGCAGCAGGTCCAGGAACCCACCTGGCCCGAGAGGACCCCAGTGGAGTCCTTGTCCCCAGTGTGGGGGGCAGACTCAGGGGGGCTCTCCGGGCCGGCAGTGTCTGAGCTCCGTTTGCTTTTCTTCCCCTCGTAGGGAGGAGGGTCTCTGGGGGCCGGGAGCCCCTCGGGGCCGGTGGGGAAGGCCCTGGTTGGCAGGCTCTGGGCTGGCCGTGGCTCTTCCCAGAAGGAGGCAGGGAGCTGTCGCTTCCTCATGGGCACCTGGTCCGGCCTGG
>NW_010519799.1:67225-67529 GCF_000687285.1 Phaethon lepturus
TGTCGCTGGATGCCATGTTGACGAAGTTCAGTAGGGTTTTTACCTCGCTGTCTGATGCCATCTCACTGGATGCGCCGTGCAGAGCTGCCCATGAAAAGTTTATAATCCCCCTTCGGACAAACCTTGGCAAACCTGCGAAACAGGACGGGCAGACTTAAATACGGGAAGCCTCGGTTCAAATAGCACCAAGCAAATGGAGGCTGGGTGGGGGGACATGTCAAACTTCTCAGCCACACAAGCAAGCTGTCCATCAGCTCACCTCTGTGCCGGCAAACTCCCGGTGGAGCAGCCCCGCGCCCGCAGC
>NW_010519800.1:0-10319 GCF_000687285.1 Phaethon lepturus
AAGGAAAGGAAAGGAAAGGAAAGGAAAGGGGCAAGGCAAGAGGCAAGGCAAAAGGCAAGGCAAAAGGCGAGGCAAGGTGAGGCAAGGCGAGGCAAGGCAAGGCAAGGCAAGGCAGGAAGGCAGGAAGGCAGGAAGGCAGGAAGGAAAGGAAAGAAAGGAAGGGAGAAAGAAAGGAAAGAAAGGAAGAGAGGAAGGAAGAGAGGAAGAGAGGAAGAGAGGAAGAGAGGAAGAGAGGAAGGGAGGAAGGGAGGAAGGAAGAGAGGAAGAGAGGAAGAGAGGAAGAGAGGAAGAGAGGAAGAGAGGAAGAGAGGAAGGAAGGAAGGAAGAGAGGAAGGAAGAGAGGAAGGAAGGAAGGAAGAGAGGAAGGAAGAGAGGAAGGAAGGAAGAGAGGAAGGGGAAGGAAGGAAGGAAGGAAGGAAGGAAGGAAGGAAGGAAGGAAGGAAGGAAGGAAGGAAGGAAGGAAGGAAGGAAGGAAGGAAGGAAGGAAGGAAGGAAGGAAGGAAGGAAGGAAGGAAGGAAGGAAGGAAGGAAGGAAGGAAGGAAGGAAGGAAGGAAGGAAGGAAGGAAGGAAGGAAGGAAGGAAGGAAGGAAGGAAGGAAGGAAGGAAGGAAGGAAGGAAGGAAGGAAGGAAGGAAGGAAGGAAGGAAGGAAGGAAGGAAGGAAGGAAAAGAAAAATTTTCTCTTGGACAAACTCACTGGCACGTATGTGGATTTATTTCACAATCCTGTTTCCCACGACTCAGAGAGTTTTACTCAGGTCAACAGGGAAGTGACATATCAAGTTTCATCTTCAAAAATTTGGCTTCCTTTCATTTATGGCTGCCAAAAGACAGCAAAAACAATATTGTTATTCTAGAGGGGGAAATTAATTTTTCCACTCCTCTCTTAATTAAAAAAAATAAATTGAGAGTTAGTCATGTTTTTCTAAAGGAATCTATTATTGGACTGAAACCAAGACAGAATGCCATAAACTGAAAAGTAGCAATCTGATAATCAAGGGTTTGATCTCTCACTCTTAATGTCAGTGGAATTTCCACACTCATACTCCAAATTATGTTCTTTGAGCCCAGTTCACCATGACATGTTGGACAACACTTGAAGATAGATAGACTTGTTCTGAAATATTCTGCTGAATAGAGTTAGTTTCATGGCTTTAACCTATGCATACGCCCCCACTGCTTTATCTTGTTTAGCACATCCATAGATCAATATCCATAGATGTGCTAAACTTCCATAGATAGAGCAATGCTTAGAAGTATAGTCCAATCACAGGAAATGCCTCTTTTACAGCAATGTGTTAGGTTAATGTGTTAGGTTAAAGAATCTGAACACAGAATCACAGAATTGTTGAGGTTGGAAGGCACTGCTGAAGAACACCCTGCTCAAAGCAGGGTCAACTAAAGCAACTTGCTCTGAACGCTGACCAGGAAGGGTTTGAATATCTTTAAGGATGGAGACTCCAGAACTTCTCAGAGCAACTTGTGCCACTGTTTGATAACCTTCACAGAAAAAAGTTTTTCTTGTGTTTAAATGGAATTTCCTGTATTTCAATTTTTGTCCATGGTCTCTTCTCTTGTCACTGGCCATCACTAAGAAAAGTCTGGCTCTGACTGCTTTAATCTATCCCTCAGATATTTATACACTTGAATAAGATCTCCCTGAGCCTTCTCTTCTGTAGGCTGAACTGTCGCAGCTCTCTCAGCCTGACCTCATTGGAGAGATGCTCCAGTACCTTAATCAATCATCTTAGTGGCCCTTTGTTGGACTCATTACAGTGTGTCCATGTCTCTCTTTTACTGGGGAGCCCAGAACTGGACCCAGAACTCCAGATGTGTTTCACTAGTGTTGAGTAGAGGGGAAGGATCACCTCCCTAAATCTGCTCGTAATGCCCTTCTCAATGCAGCCCAGGATGCTGGAACATACACGTACAGTTATATACAGTTTACATACACAACAGTTATATAACAGAATCGGAATAAAAGAAGATCATGCATGTCAAGAACATATAGCTTAAAGAAAAATCCAGTCTCCTCAATAAAGAAAAACCTTTGTCTTGGAGCAACTGGAAAACACACAAGCCCCAGTTATCTTTAGACAACAGTATCTCATCAAAATCAAACCTGATAGTCTAAGCTATTCATAGTACCTAGGAACATGACACTTAAGATAAAAATCAGTCATCAAGAAACAAAACTCTGCTCAGTTTCCCCAGTGTATTTCTGAAGTTGTTTGATCTAGATAAGCCAAATAAACTTAATTAGTTGAAATAAAATAATAAAACTGTAAACATGATCGGAAACATCCTTCTTTCATTGCGGGCCCAAAACTGGATGCAGGTATGGTGTCACATGCACTAAGTAAAAGGGAATAATCGCTTCCTGTGATATATGACAATGCTTTCTGTATCCTTTCTTGGGTATTTCTACTGCAGTTTGCAATGGAGGAATACCCTAAAGAGTGGCAGAGGCTGTAAAGTCTCTGTCCTTAGAGGTTTTCAAGACCTGACAACTAAGTCCTGACAAACCTGGTCTTATCAGGTAGCTGACTCTGCTTTGGAAAATGGCTGGACTAACAACCCCCCAAGCTTTCTTGCAACCTGAATCATTCCATGATTTGATGGTTCAGGTGATTAGATTTCTTCTCTGGTGATATATATAGTGTCTGGAGAACTGAAAGTTTATGCATTCCCATACTGAAAATAAGTTATTTTTGTGGCTTTGTTGTACATTTCTTACTTTATCTGTAACGCTGCATCCAAAGGAGGAAGAAATATTCTCATTTGAAAGTGGAAATGCACTCAGAAAATTCATTGATGTTAGTTATATGATAAAGAATTTCTTCTTTTCCTCAGGAGTGTCAACAAAAGATGAATAAGCTTTAGTATGACCCTCCGAGGAGATTTTCAATTTTTGCAACGTGCCAATATGGGAGATGGGAGAATGTTATCAGAGCCCTATCCTTTCAGAGGACCTGAATGTCCTCTGTGTGTCACAGAATTAGTCTCATTCCTACTGATTTTCTCTGCAGCCTCTGGTACTCAAAGAATTAGGTTCATCTTCCCCTGCACCCCCAAAGTAAGAAAGATATAGAATACCTCCAGAAAGAGAGGTACCTCTTTAGCTTGAAACACATATATTTCCTTGAATATGCTTGCTTTTTGGATAATAATTTCACAAAGATGGAATGCCAGATTTCACATTATACTAAAGATTTCATGAAGCAAACACAACTGAAAAGCTTTTAACAATTGAGAGGAATGGGAAGCTATTCTCTATGGAGAAAAAGCTGTTACAGGATAAGAAAAGCTTTTACAGTGCAATCCAAAGCCAAACAACACCCATTTCACTTCAAACTTCACTTCAGTCTTTCCTTCCAAGTGTTTTGCAGAGCTTTACAAACAGAAAAATAAGTTTATTACAGAGTAACCTTGGGATAAAAACTCCAGGACTTTGGTTTGGAATCAAAATACCATAACTGTTTTAATCAACTTTTTAACTAAATCTGTCAAAGTTGAAATTTGCAGAGAACTTTCCTCTGAAATTCTCCGTTAGGAGATAAGCTCTTTTCTAATTTAAACCATTTAGATAAGGAACAAAAAAGATTTAAGAAATTCTAGCCAATTGAAACTGCTACACTTCACACAGCTTTGTCTGTGAAGACCTATTGACCTAGTATCCCTAGAGCATCAAATTGTTTTCTTTAAGATTTGCCAAGTATCTGATCTGCAAAATAAATTAGTGAATCACAGCAATGTAGTTTAAGGAGTGAATTTAGACATAGCAGGACTAATTCAAAAGGAAGTATGAAACTCAATTTGATAACTACAAAAAATTCAAACAAATGGGGAAAAGCTGAAGCATTTTTTTCCCTTTGCTGTGCCTTCACACACACATAGTACTGATCTGCTACTGTAACCTCCAGCTCCACAACTCCCTTCATTCTCCTCTCACACTCTTTTCCCCTGCAGACAAGAGCCCAAATCTTTTAACTCCTATTTATCTCACTTCCCAACAATTCCCCCACAATCCTTACCAAATGAAGTAGGCATCTGCTTTCTCATCAAAATAAGATTGTGTCCAACATGGTCCTTTTTCAGCAGCTTAACTATATCTATTGTAAAAGCTGATTAATGCTATTCCAGCTCATTTTTTTGTAAACCCAAGCCTTCACAACCAGCTGTGAAAATTGAAGTTAGTACCAGGCAGGTAAAGCCACATTGACTTTTATATATATATATATCCCCTGTTCAAGCCAATAACCTACATTAGCATTTATGTTCTTCATTACAACGGAGTGGTTGCTTGCCTCAGTCTGAAACAATGGAAGTGACATTGAGCACCAGTGATCACCAGCTGCAGACAGAAGAATTTCATGTATTCCACTTAGCCTTTTGGCAGGTTGTCTGTGTGCAGACGGCTTAAGACAGAGTACATTTACCTCCTGGCATGTCATTGTCAGGTCTCTGACCAAGGGAAACCATGTCATCGCTAAGTGAAATGGCTTCCATCGCATTCAGTCCTTGCTGAGCAAGGAGAGATTCAGCCTTGCACACCTCCTCAGAGCTCTCATCCTTATTTCTGAGCATGTGGGAGCTCACGCTACCCTGCGAGACCCCCGGTTCGTTTGGTAGCCGTGTGTGTGAGTGTCAGTGTGTGTCAGTGCCTGTCACCACAGGCAGTGTCTGTGCGCACATGCTGTAGCCAGGGCAGCCTGAGGAGGTAGCAAAAGAGGGCAAACTTATTTACAGAACAAAATCTTCCACCTTAATCTGTGTTTGCACAAGGGGCTCCGCAGGGAGGGTTCTCCATATCGCATATCGTTGAACACAGCCTTTCTTTCAAGTAAGTCTATGAGGCAGAGCCATCACCCTGACATCCTGCCCCAGGCACCACGATGCCGCCTTGGTACAACGGGCCACGTACGTGCCGGGGTGTCCCAGCGCGGCCACGGACCTACGGCCTTTCCTGCATGGACACGGGAGAACCTGGCTTAGGACCCAAGCCCCTGGTTTTCCCACGCCAGAGATCACAAAGGTGAACAGCTCCAAATCCTTAACAAACAGGAGAAAAGAGGTGCCACAAGGGAACTGCAAAGCAGCAGTTTTTAAAAGCAGTTTTTAAAAGCCAATTGCAAAGCCTCTCTCTTCTTATTTATTTATATCTGGAATGGCAGAGGCCAAAGACTGAAGGAGGGAAGTGTCATAAGGGAGTGACTGGAGACCAGTAAATATGCTGCATTAGAAAGCAAACAAGCCAAAACACAGTGCTTTTTGCTCTGTGAATATTCCCTATAGGTCTCATTAACTGTCGGAAATTAAGCAAAAGATACAAACATTTTCCACAGTGGCTCTTGCTGCTGGGAGCATTCACATCGATGTCACCAATTCCGAAGTGATTCAGAGCAACTTGCAGGCAGCAGGCGAATGAACCTTCCACTGACAATAATACTGTCTGCTGTCGTTTTACATTTTAATTATCTTCCCTGCTCTGCACCAGTGCTCAGCCCGTGTGACCTTCCTGGTACCAAAGTGTCAGACAGAAAAGCCCAGGCATGGCTTTTATGTTTGTTTTTTTATGAGTTCTCACAGTGACAGGTTCACCCTGGGGAGAAATGGGCCAAAAGTTGCCCTTTGTTGTTACCACTCTTCAAACTCCTTCTCTGCTAGCAGCTTTGGGAACCCTCAGGTAGACTGTTATTGCTTTTAGGGCTGTGCCATGCTCTTTTTCAGCTCAGCTCTTCTGGCACTGAAGAGGGGAGTTATGCTGGAACATCTCTTTTGTTTCATATTCCATGCCTCTGGGGCACAGATACTCAAAAGCGCATCAGCAGCTAATGCAGCCCAAGTAGGCACCCTGGCAGTCCCAGGAGGTGCCCAAACATTTTTAAAAACGTAGACTAACTACAGAGGGTGAACACACATGGGTCAAGTTGAACACAGCTATGAGTATAGGAATCTATCCTGAATTTATCAGTCCCTTTGCACTTACAAAATGAATACTCTTAATAAAATTAAGGGGCTACCAGCCCATCTAAGAAACAGCTCAACAACTATGTTCTTTATGGCATTCAGCTCTTCTGCTTCTCACTGTACCTGACATTACTGCTCCATAGGGAAGATGATCATGAATCGTTTTCATCAGCAAAAAGAGAACAGCAGGATGAGGAACAAGAATCTAGGGCGCAGAGTCACTGTGGATAAGATGGAATCAAAGAATTTAGTTGCTGATTTGCCATTTCTCAACTTGTTTCAAAAAGCAGGAGTATTAGCTACCTACCCATTTTTAAAAGTAAATAAAATGTATACGCTGAATTACATGACTGTGGCAGTAGCCCAATGAATATGTCATCTCTACTATATCCATCCAACTATTAAAAACAATAGAATTTTTTTTTCTTATTGAAAAATATAATTAAGCCTATCAGAACGAACTTTCGTCACAGTGCGCAAAGAACCTATTAAACAGGAAAAAAGCCGAATCTAGAAACGTCTGCTCTTCTCCTGAAGTGGGCACCATGCTCTCACCAGTCCGAAGGAGAACTGTGTCCCCCTGATAGCTTGGCTTCACTTAGGATATACCATTGTAAGTCACATAGTCAAGATCAGTAATTCTTCTGTGAAAGAACAATTTAACAAACCTTGTGTAATTGACTTTTAACTTGAAAAAGGGTACCGGAGTATAGCTGCAATCAGGGATTTAGAGCAAATACCAAAGGAAACCGACAACTTTGCCTACAATCTCCCTTAGTTGCTAAGGGATTGGTCTTGGTTTTTTCTGTTTGCGGCAATGAAGAAGTGAGCAGTGAGCATTTTCTTAACACTTTAAAATCTAAAAGAAGTTTGCAGTCCAATTTTGTTTTCAGAATCGGAGCCAAAGCTTTATAAAGCCCTACTCTACTATGGCTTTATAAATAATAGAGCTTTAAAAGTCCTGTAAGTTCCATTCCAAAATAGCTTGGAGTGATTTCTTTCAGAACTGAACCTAATTGGATATGCCAAGGTGTTCTCTCAGCATTTTCTCCATCACAATTTAAACAGGTAAGAAAAAACCTGTGGCCAGCAGCTCAAAGAAAAATGAATAAGATTACTGCAGATTAAAACATAAAGTTTAACCTGGTCACTCTTTTTGTTGCATCACCTATTAAATAGAAAAAGACTTTGGAGTCAAGCAGGAAGTCCCATGTTGTGGTTGGAAGAAATCCAGGCATGTGGTATTTACATACGTATAATATGTGTAAAATAGAATTTAATCCAGCCCAGCTTTGTACAGAACAAACAGATGAGTTCTAGGTTACCGCTACCTCTGAGGAAGACACCCATAAGTTACCTCATCCAATATGGTTATATACTGCTCCTCCATTGTCACCATATCTAGACTCATGAGAAAGATTGTTCATATACCCTTCCTAATCCATTAAGTATTTCTATACAGGTCCAAGAATGTATAACTTCAGATAGCAAAGATGTAGGGCTTTGGGGTTTTCTTGGGGATCGTGGTGGAAATGGACACGATGAAACACTGGCAGGAAAATGGAAACTAATGTTATATTGCCTTGCCTCAGTGACAGGGTGTTGGTAGGAAAAGGCAAGCCTCAGTCATATGCAATTTATTATTTATTCCCTGGTAGACTAATATGTAGTTTTAGCAGTGAAAAAGCAATCTGAGTAGAAATAGAAAGCAGTAGTATACAGGCACGTGCATATGAAGATACTGGCCAAAGGCAACGCCAATTTAGAAGCGTTAAAGCAAAACTGTATTAATTTTGGTGTTTATCCACAGGGCTACAACCTACAGGACCACATAGTGCAGCACAGGAGGCACTGATGAGTAGGTGACAGCAGTTGTGCCTGGCTCCCTGTCTGGGGTGTCCCCGGGGAGTTTTGGTGGTGGGCTTTGGGGGGCTGTGGGAGAGGGCTGTGGGGAGAGGCAGCTCTGAGGTTGAGTGCTGGATACATATTTAAACAGGTAAGAATCTGTACCTTGCTTGCACAAAGAGGAGGAAGTTACACAAAAAGCCCACAATGCAACCAGCTGCTACCCTGAGCATTATGACTGTGATGCCTCTTTGCTTGAACCTCTAGGTAAATATTTTGCACTCTCAGGGCCAACTTGACTGGCAAATTGTCAGGTACTGCTGAAGAATTTTTTTGAAGGATTCTTTTCAGGCAATACGTTCTCTGTTGCACATTAAACCAGAGTACAGCAAAATCTGTAACCAGTAAGAGATGTGCTCTCTTCTCCACCTACAAATGCCCAGCTCAGTACATTGAGCTGGAAAGGTCCTGCAATATTTCCTACCCCTTTGTCTTGCTTCTTCAGGATTTACTTATCACACAGCTCTTTGTGTCATGTAGTCTTCTGTTGCACATGCCAGCAGGCTGACAGGACAGTACATTATTGGATATGCTGCCTCCAGAGAAAGAAAGCAGTAGAAAGAAGGATCTCCACAGGATCAAATTCTCATTATTTGGAAAATTTAAATCAAAGCAAGTTGGGAGAAGTGAAGGCAGGCATAGCAGAAGGAATGCCCCAATCTACAAGGCTTGCCACTCCCTCAATTAGCTAGCCACACAGCCTTTTCTTCTCAATGCATTCGTCCCCATCTTTCTTTCCAGATATGCTTTCTTCTTGCGTAAGAAGGAAGCTACTATTAAACTCTTGTGCAGGTGGAGGTAGGATCAATGGCAGAGTCTAGTACCAGTTACCTAATATATATTTATTGACTACAGATATGGAATGGGTCTAACAGAAGTCCAGCACAACCTATGTAAGTAAGACCTGAGGTTAGTGGAACGCAAACTAATGACGAAGCTTGTTGTTGAGCTTCCCTCCGTAATAAGTGGAGAGAGGAAGAGATCAAAAAAGATGTTTCCAGAAGGCAATATACATGTCTTTGGATGGGACTATAGGAGGAATCACCTAGAGACATCTAACTCTCCCCAAAGTCTTTACAGACTTAGACTTCATGCCTAGGTTAAACTATGTGTGATAAATCTAATCCTAACTCTTGTTAATGTCTTCAAGATCCCTTTCAAACTTTCTATAGCTAAGTTACAAAGAGGCAAAGTTCTCTCTTCCTCCTCTTACAGACTGCCGATTGGGAAAGGAAACCATCCTTCATCTACCTGACCAGGATGAAGAAATGGGCTGACTAGAATCTCATGAAGTTCACCAGGACCAAATGCAAGGTCTTGCATCTGAGATGGAACAACACTATGCACCATTGCAGGCTGGGGGCCAACTGCCCGGGGAGCAGCTCTCTGCCAGCACTGTGCCCTTGTAGCACAGGCAGCCAGCCACAACCCTGGCTGTATTAGCAACCTAGCCAGCAGGTCCAGGGAAGTGATGCTTCCCACATTCAGCTCCTGTGAAATTGAACTGGAGTACTGTGTCCAGTTTTGGGCTGCCCAGTACAAGAAGGGCATGGATGTCATGGAGTAAGTCCAATGTATGCCACCAAGCTGGTCAGGGACTGGAGCACTGGACATATGAGAAGAGGCTGATAGAGCTGTCTGCTCAGTCTACAGAAAAGGTGGCTCGGGGAAACTTTATTGCTGTCTGCAACAACCTGATCAGAAGACAGAGAGAAGATGGAGTCAAACTCTTCTCATAGGTGCACAGCAATAGGATGAGAGACAACAGACACAAGTTGGAACATGGGTATGGTTGACCTTGGCTGGATGCCAGGTGCCCACCAAGCCACTCTAACACTCCCCCTCCTCAGCTGGCAAAGGAAAAGAAAATATAACAAAAGGCTTGCGGGTCAAGATAAGGACAGGGAGATCGCTCAGCAATTACCGTCACGGGCAAAATAAACTCAGCCTGTGGAAATTAATGTAATTTATTAAATCAAATCAAAGTAGGATAATGAGAAATAAAAACAAATCTTAAAATACCTTTCCCCCAGCCCTCCCTTCTTCCCGGGCTCAACTTCGCTCCCGATTTTCTCTACCTCTTCCCCCTGAGTGGTGCACGGGGATGGGGGTTGCAGTCAGTTCATGACACTTTGCCTCTGCTGCTCCTTCCTCCTCACTCTCTTCCCCTGATCCAGTGTGGGGTCCCTCCCATGGGAGACAGTCCTCCATGAACTTCTCCAATGTAAGTCCTTCCCATGGGCTGCAGTTCTTCATGAACTGCTCCAGCCTCGGTCCCCCCACGGGGAGCCATCCTTCAGGAACAGGCTGCTCCAGCATGGGTCCCCCACAGGGTCACAAGTCCAGCCAGCAAACCTGCTCTGCTGTGGGCTCTTCTCCACGAGGTCACAGGTTCCTTCAGGCACATCCATCTATTCTGGTGTGGGGTCCTCCATGGGCTGCAGG
>NW_010519800.1:10772-11136 GCF_000687285.1 Phaethon lepturus
CTGGAACTGGTGCCCAGAGGGGATATGGGATCTCCATTCTTGGAGATGTTCAAGACTCAACTGGACACAACCCAGAGCAACCACATCTGAGTGGACCTCTGAGAAGACCTCTCTTCCAAACTAAAATATTTAGTGACTCTACATTTCTGATACAGGCCAGGACGATGTTGGCCGCCTTGGCCACCTGGGCACACTGCTGGCTCGTGGTCAGCCGGCTGTCAACCAGCAACGCCAGGTCCTTTTCTGCTGGGCAGCTCTCCAGCCAATCCTCCCCATATCTGTAGTGTTGCATATTGTTTTTGTGACTGAAGTGACCTGAAGTGTTGTGACCTGTTATTAAACCTCATACAGTTGACCTCAGCCA
>NW_010519800.1:11272-17118 GCF_000687285.1 Phaethon lepturus
TGTTGTGACCCGATTGCAGGGCCCAGCATGTAGTCTTGTTGGCTCGGCCCAACAATCCAGCTTGCCCAGACCCCTCTGTAAAGCATTCCTATCTGCACAAGCAGATCAACACTCCCACCCAGCTTGGTGTCATCTTCAAACTTACTGCAGGTGCACTCAATCCCCTCATCCATATCATTAATAAAGATATTAAGCAGAATTGGCCCCAGTACAGAGCCCTGGGGAACACCACTTGTGACCATATGCCAGCTGGATTTAACTCCATTCACCACAACCAGGTGCACTCAATCCCCTCATCCATATCATTAATAAAGATATTAAGCAGAATTGGCCCCAGTACAGAGCCCTGGGGAACACCACTTGTGACCATATGCCAGCTGGATTTAACTCCATTCACCACAACTCTTTGGGCCCAGCCATTCAGCCAGTTTTTTACCCAGCAAAGAGTACGCCTCTCCAAACCATGAGCAGCCAGTTTCTCCAGGAGAATGCTGTGAGAGACACTGTCAAAGGCTTTATTAAAGTCCAGACAACAACATCCACAGCCTTTCCCTCATCCACTAAGCAGGTCATCCTGCCTTAGAAGGAGATCAGGTTGGAAAAGCAGGACCTGCTTTTCATAAACCCATGCTGACTGGGCCTGATCACTTGGTTGTACTGTACGTGCTGCATGACGGCACTCAAGATGATCTGCTCCATATCCTTCCCCAGCACCAAAGTCAGACTGATGAATCTGTAGTTCCCCAGATCCTCCTCCCAGCTCTTCTTGTAGATGGGCATCACATTTGCTAACTTCAAGTCAACAGGGACCTTTCTGGTTATCCAGGACTGCTGATAAATGATTGAAAGCGGCTTGGTGAGCACTAATGCCAGCTCTCTCAGTACCCTTGGGTGGATCCCATCCGGCCCCACAGACTCTTGTGCCTCCATGGGCAGGTGCAGGGGTGCTCAGAAGCTGTGTTCACATACTGAAGAAGGCAGAGGAGGACTAAATTACAGTGAAGCAGATGAAGTAACTGAATATGGGATGATACAAGAAGCTATTAGTGGACTAGCAACTAACTTCCTTGTCTAAAAAATAGGTGTCTGGTCTGAGCTGGCAGTCTAATCGTTTTCTCTAGTCAAGAGAGAGCAACTGACACCTCCACAGGGCAACTCCTTCTTTACAGTTATTTTAGATACTCATCTTGAGATGATTAAGAATTACTGTGATGACTAAGATTAGCTGCCCAAATCTAGCTGAGATGGATCCCTCCCTTTTTCAAGTGCTGAAACAGGAGAGGCAGCTTTGTGGTTACACTCTGCAATAGGTGCTGGCAGGGCAGCCTTGCCAGACAGCCTCTCCCTGGAGTTTGGAGCTTCCTGCCCAAGTACTTGTCTACTGAGATAATACTTCTGTGCAGGCCCTGCAAACTGAGGAAAGAAAATGACAAACAGCTCCCCTAGATGTGTGGCTGCTTCTGCAAAAATCACTCTAACAAGCAAATAGCTTGTTAAAATAAAAGTTCTTGCTTGACAATGGGTGCTTTATGGTGTTGGAGGTGTTTTAACAAACTGCGAGAAGAGCATTAGATGAAGATGCAAAGGCAATTTTGCTCAGTCTGCCTGTCAGCAGGTCAGATGGGCCTCATGAGGAGAAGAGAAAGGCTGCCTTCTGTAGTAGAGGGGTAGGCAGGAAAAGCTGCACAGAGAATGCAATACACCCATCTGCCCGTGCAAAGACAAGGCTAGTTAAGACTGTGCCCCATGTTTGTTCTGGTTTTACTTACAGCAGAGAGACAGACCCTGGCACAGTCAGGCTAGACCCTGCAAACACGGAGTTCAGTGAGGAGGGATTATATCCACTTACACAGATAACTTGATGTGGTGTTTTTTTTCCTGGGAGAAAAAACGTCCAGACAAGGTAACTGGTGAGGGGCAGCATCCTCTGGGCAGGTCCCCACTTGCCCCCAGATGGGGTGAAACCCAGCAGGTCCTGGTGCGGTCGCTTCCAGTTCATTTGAGTCCTGCTCTTCTTCCAAATAAGATTTATTTTCCTTTTGGGTGGTAAATCCTTCCATGTGGAGGATATTGACAGTGTCAAGCTGCAGCAAGGACAAGCAGCTCCACAGAGGACAGTGAGTCATGAGCCAAGCTGACGGCGAGTTGGCAAGAGCAGTGACCTGGCCAGCAAAGAGCCAGGAAGCCAAGCCAGCAAGTCAGGGTTGGGGTCAGGTCAGGAGACACTGGCCAGTATCAGACACCGTCCAGTGATCATCCAGCAAGTTCACAGTGGTGAGGCAGGTCCAAGGTGAAGCCAGGAAGCCAAGCCAGCAGGTCCGGGTCAGCAGCAAGCTGATCTGAGACCAGGCGCAGACACAGCAGCTACACAGCTGTGGCAGTAGCACAAGGGCCAGCAGTAAAGCCTCTGCTTAAAAGCTGCTCCCAAGGGAAAGGATAGGCAGGACTTTCCTCCTGGCTTTCTGCACAACAGGTCATGAGGGTTCACAGTTTAACTCTTTGGAGGAGAAATGTCATGTTCTTTCACATGTAAAGACAAACACACATGCACATGTGAATACTCATACTCACACATTCTTTGCAAAACTCCAAAGCAGATTTTTCTTCACTTTCTTAGTATGTGAAACTCACAACGATAAATAACGAGTCCTGTACATATTTTATTCACTATCTGGAACCATCTTTGGGCAATGATCATCAGTGAGCATATACTCAATTTTAAGCACAGATGGTCCTAGCAACACATGTACTTCAAGGTTTTATCCAGATTCTAAGTCTCAAAACAATTATGCCTAAAGCTCCCAAAACAAAGCCTTCTGTTTTGTGTGGATCCAGATTACGCAGACTGGTGGAACTGGAAATGAAGCCAGAAAACTCAAAAAAATAAGCCTGCCCAGTGTTGTACCATTGTAGTTTGCATCAATACTGTTTCCATTTAATCTCTGAACAAACAAATGGTAATTAAGGTGCTGCCTTTTTAAGGGAGCTCTGATGTATTAAGCAGTTTTGGTTGGAAGTGTTTTGTTAGAGGGACTACATTACGAGCTTTCTGGTTGGTTCTGCAGAACCAAGCTTCTACAACTTTAAGCAACTCTTGCTTATGTTAATGCCTCTTTGTTCTGTTATTTGTTCGAGTAGTATTATTAAAACTTTTAATATTTCTTCCTCTCTGAAATGTCTGGGTAGAGCCTGAAGATTGTGGCACAGCTAGCAAAATGGATTAACCAAAAATATCCAATGTTTTAGCCATTCTGAAGAACATAACTCGCAACAGGCAAAACTGGCTGAAACAGCAAGAAAACCACAATGTGATTTAAACACCACCAAATTCTTCAGGTCCACAGTATCCCAGTATTTTTTGGCTGCAATGTTGGGTTTTTCTCCCAGCCAAATGCTGCTGTTTTTAAAATACGCTTTTGATGGGACTTTATAGAATATTGTTATTGTTACTCATAATTTGCTATTGAAAAGCCTCAGCATGAAAAGCACCTCTTTCTGTCACATATGGAAGGACCATGGAGGGATGTGAAGAATTAATTAAGTTGCAACTGATTGTAAATATAAGCCCAGCAAGATGGTGCTCTAGCATCTAAGGGCAAAGACAATGAGGGAAATAAGTGGAATTAATTTGATCTAGAATAGGTGCTTTTGTATTTCCAGATTTACTCTGGGAATTTGTGGAACTATAAATGAACAGGCACAACCACTATAAAGGCTAGGACGGATTTTCCCTAACCATAAGACAGAGACTTAGAAAAGCAGTAAGAAATGCATCCAGTTTCCTGGTAAGCCAAGAAAAATTAAAAACTACTCTGAAAATGCTCAATTCAGTTGCTAAAAAGACTGACATCCTTTTCAGAAAAACGTAATTGCTACTTTACTGATATTTATCAGGAGTACTAATGTGTTGGGCCATATGCTGAGCTGATTTCAATGGGGTACAGCTCCATTGACTTGACCAGAACTACTTATGCTCAAAGATTTGGATCACTTTCTTTTTGCTATTTACAAAAAGATCAAGCATTGGATCTCTTACTACAGCAAGCCTTTCTATAACGATTATGTATGACAGCTGAGCAACATTAAATAACAGCCTATGCTACCTTAATTATGCAAAATACAGTGCTGGGTACCGTGAGGTGAAGGTGAGAATGATGATTATGCAGGTCTTCATATAGGATGATGATGCTATGCATTGTGAGACAAGCTTTTTATAAACCTTTCTCCTCACAAAGCATACTGCTTTGGCTGTGAAAGCTTAACTGTTTTCATTAACCATTTGTGCCAGACAGTTCATTACTTTATGGTATCACCCTAACAGCCATTCAAGGCAGAAATGGCACAGGTGCTTTATTCTGTATGACAATAATGTTACCATTCCAGATGTCAAAATCGTTCATGTGTACTTTGGGTGATTGCAACTGATTGAATCAGGTAGGGATTTTGAAAATGCGCTCAAGAGCTCAGTCAAAAGTAGATTTTGATGATACATTGCTGATTTATAAAGTATTTGTCACAGCTTTCAGGATGCTGTGCAAATACCTTAGAATAATACACATTGAAATCAACCATAAATACTCAAGCAATATTTTTTTCACATACAGATATTAAGCTGATTCATCTGAAAAAGTAAATAAATTAGAAATTATCATTAGAAGAAACCCCAAATCTTTAGCCAGAATTCACTCTGGCATTTCTTATGCAACAGAATTTCGTAAGGTTGATTTAAATAACTGCAGTGCAGTGTGAATTACTACATGTAGCAGGCAGATTTGGGGGGCTGATGCTAAAGACTGAGCAGTATCTTGGAAATGGGTTTACATTCCCCACCCCATTGATGCATTCTGGCTTAAGAGCATGTGCTGCTTTTCATCCCCTCTGCGCTTTTATACACATAATGCAAATTCTGGTCCAAGTCTGACACAAAATTTCTGCCTCCTGTCCAGCCACTCTCATCCGCATTCTCTCCGTTGGCAAAAGGGACTGGGTAGGAGAGGGACTGTACCATGCTAATCCCTGGGCTTCCTTGAAAGATGGTTTTTGCAGTTACGTTTGTGAATGAAATAATACAGATTTCCTCCCATGGTTCACAAAACAATTTGAGTTGGGATAACAGCATGAGCAGTGAATTTGCAAGAAGTAAGGTGTGCACAAATTGCTATGTGCAATTTGGGGGGTAAGTGGCTACCTTTCTGTTCAGGCTGTATCCCCCAAATCTGCCTGGAACGGTTGATGTCCTGTGAAAGCTTGGATCTCCCGTAAGGGAATTACTCAAACTTGACATCACATTTGTGTATCTATCTTTTTACATAGCTTGCTTATTCAATCAGCCACTAGTTTTAGGCAAAGTGTAGGTCACCGGAGAAAGACACAGGCTTTACTCCTCTCCTGTCGTCTTTCATGGTCCAAGCCCTCTGGGGTTTCCTCAAAATGCTATGTGGCAACTGTGCTACGTGCCACCTGACAACCTTCGCGTAGCCGCCCTTGCGCGGCGGGAGCGTGCCCAGCGCGGTGCCTAGCAGGAACGCCTTTCTCTAGTGCCTACCACCGGCGCGCCAGGGCCTCTGGTCACAGCAGCTTCGCTGCTGTCGGTCACCGGCAGAAAGACCACGCTCTGCGCGCAAACAGCGGGGAGAGATTTAGTTCTTGCTGGTTTGTGTGACAGTTCTCACTACCTAAACCACCGTGGCAGGAGTCTGAGAGGGACCGGCATTTCTTGCTTTTGCGATGGCCCCTCCGAGTGCCTGCGGGTGCCTTGTTTAAAAACACTGACTACTTGCACGGCTGCACCCTCTTCGTCCCCAGCAAGGGGACCCCCGAGCTGTGGGCGCTGCGCGGGCCCTCTG
>NW_010519801.1:0-35621 GCF_000687285.1 Phaethon lepturus
GTGGGCCCGGCGCTTCGCGTGTCCTCCCCGCGTCGCGCTGGGCGCGGTGCAGAAACTCAGGCCCCCAAAGCATCCGCGGCTGCGGGCGAGGGGGTTTGCAAAGGCGCGACGCGCGCGGGGAGCCGGTAAGTGGTCATTAGCGCGAGCCGTAAGCAGCGCCAGCCGCAGCGCTGCGGGGCGGTTAATCACTCTCCGCTTCGGAGGTGGGCAAGTCACGGCGCTGGCTCTGTGTAACAGGTTAAGTCCTGTCTGGAGAAGCCTCTTAAATGACTTTTAATTCCGGCACTTTGCGCTGAAGAGATGCAGAGTCGTTTAGATTTCGTTTTAGAGTCACACGAAAGCGGTATCACGGTATTAAATGCATTTCAAGGAGTTTTAATGATTGTTTGCTTGCTTGTTTGGTAGTTGTTCTTGGTAGTTAATACATGACGTATTCACCAGGATGTATGCTATTTTCTAGGGATAGAAGGAAGAGGTGAAAGAAGAAATGGGATGCTACCAGGTGATCTCTTTTGCCTTGGCTCATTTCCTTCCACTGTGAGAACAGTAGGCTTCCTAAAGCAAAGAGCAAGGGAGCAAGGAAAAAGTAGTTTAAATTATTTCAGTGAGTATTTTTAACCACTCTGATAGAGAACCAGACCTTCTCTAACCCAGTATTGTGGTATTTATACAGCAAGACTGCACATGACCCTATAGTCAAAGGTCTGGCTGATTTTTGACGTTGTGGGATACCCTGCTTCAACTCATGGCTGCAGTGAACGGTTACATTGTGAAGCTTGAGGGGGTCAAACAGAAAAATTAGCCAGTAGAGCAGGGACTAGAAGTAAAGTTCTCCTCATTCATGAGAGAAGCACCCTAAGAACATGTCGTCTTTGTCATAAGCTTTTGGTAATTGTCGAATTCGCTCTCATTCCCAGAGAAGTTATCTTAGGTCCTGAAATAGTTACAGGATGGGAGAACTCTTCCCTGCTTAACTCGAGGTCTGACAGCTGTTGGAGAACAGCCATCCTTGTAAATGCCACATCTGTGTGAGGTGACCAAGACAAAGTGTTAGACATGACTCCGGGGTGGCTGGGCGGCGTCAGCACGCTCTGGTGGAGTTAGGGAATCTGTATGGCTCAGTCTGTCCTTTTAAAAGAGTGGAAACATACAGTCTGATCTTCTCATTCCCTTTGACGTGGGTTTTGAAGGGATTTGAAGACAGCATCTCTCAACTCCAAAAGGAGAGGTCTTGCTCACAGAATCTATGCTGTCTTGATGGCCACCATTGTGTGGCAGACACACACATACACAAAATCTTTGTGTTGTTTCTGGTCCTGTGAATGAGCCCGGTCAAAGGAAAGCCTTATTTAGTGCCTCCCAGCATATGGTTGCTCAGTGTTGTCAGGGGTTGAGGAGTTCTTTGTGTACCTTGCAGCAGAGAGCAGGTGTCTTTCAGGTGCTTATGGGGGCTGGGTGGCAACCTTAGTGCTTACCTTTTGGACTTGGATGCTTAAAGGGGAATTTAAGTACCTAACAGCCTCGGAGCTTTAGCATAGATTCATACACTTGTTTTCACTTGCTGGAAATTTAGGTCAGGCTATCGTTTATGGGTTAAAGGAGTTATCTGTGTGATAGGAAGAAAAATCTACAGAGGTGATAATACCCAGAAGAAAACCAGATGACCTTAAAGCTAATTATACAGGGTGAGAAATTGTTATTGGAATTGTTACAGGTGGCTGCAGTTTAAGGTATCTATTGGATTCTGAGTTATTTCGACTATCTTGTTTATATCTTTTAAAAATAACAAAATTTCCTATCAGCCTCTGGTCAGTAGGAGAGGAAGAGAAGGCAACAGTGAGTTTTTAAAGCCTCTGTCTCATTAGTTTCCACTCTTTTAGGCTTCAGTGCTTATTAGAGCACAGCAGAGCACGTTCTCAGAGCTGAATCACCTTTTTCTGGTTTTGTAGCCATTCCAACTTGACAAGAGAGTTCTCTTCTGAGACTGTGTTTCTGTGTGAAATGGCTGTAGTGCAGGAAGGGAGAGGAAGTTTGTGTTCATTTCCGAAGATGGTGGATTCTGTGGTCATTCACACCCTTCTCAGGAGAGAGTTGCATGGCTTTGTGGATGCCATAGCGGGGGTTGGCTTCTCCTGGGGTTGTCTTCTAGTTTTGATAGCATGAATCTGTGATGGGAGCTGTGGTCCTAGGGTGAAAATAATCTCAGTAGGTGGTATGGATATTACAATGGTCTTTGTTGCTCTGTTTTTTATCGAGAGAGAGACTTTGAACTAAGCTTTGTGTTCAGTGAAAAGCCGAGAGGTGGAGGAGAGAGCAACATACCTGGGTAACATTTTCAAGAGGATCTTCACTAATAAGCCTTTGGGTTGCTGTCCTGTAACAGCACTCTGGGTAGGAGAAGGTATTTGGAGATGTTGTGTCCATGGTAGCATCATAGGTGTGACACAAGGAGAAGTTTGATGGTCAGTGTTTCTAGATGCTATCGAAGAGGCCAGGAGGTCTGTGTGTGGGTGTATGTCCTCCATCTGTGTGCAGAAGGGCTCACTGGTCAGAGGTATGGTGGTGCTTTCTCACATGCTGTGGCTCGAGGAGGACCTTGAACACTGGTAATTGAATGTAGCATTTGAGACTTTATTTGGCTACCATCCTAGAGTGGCTGGCTTAAGAAGTTGTCCTTGACACTTGGAGAAGGGGATAGATGCTGAACTTGGCTGGTTAGCCTTGCTGGGCCCCCTCTCCAGCCAGTGAAGAGACATCGCTTCTGTGGGGGCAAAAGGGAGCGTAGTTCCCTGGCAGAATGGCTTCTGTGGGGATATGGCTGGAAGACCGGTAGATAATTCAAGACTTCAAAGTTGGGTAGTACATATACATCTTCCCCTTCATCTGTTTGGAGTCATGTCCTGGCTCGTTTCAGGTTTGGTGCCTGTCCTGGACATTGCTGTTTAATGGTATGCTTAAAGGAATGAGGACAAGGAAAGAGCAAGGTGCCTGTGAAGTCTTAGAGTCATTTTCACATGACTGAAAGACCTTTTCCTCCCATTTTCTGATTCTTCCCTACAGTCTATGAACTGGTTTTGTCTTTCATTTGTTTGTTAATGGTGATGGCCATTGGCATTTAAAACAGAAACAAGAGAACACCCACGTTTCATATGACATTAAGCAAAAGCAATGATTCAGAGTTCATATATTTTAATAATGTTGGTTAAAGCAGTGTATGTGCATATTTATAAGCTATTGTGAATATTTATTTTTCAATGATTTTTCTTCAGCCTAGCTACTTTACAATGGCTTTTATTTATTCTTCATCTGTCACTGCGCTGGTGTTGAGCTTCTGCTCAATTCTAGGGAATCTAGTAGAGTGCTATTCTGTTTGCTTGGAGAAAAGTAGTATATTTCTGACAAATAGGCTGAAATAAAGCAATAAAGAGACAGTGTCACAAATGTTCATAAAAGCAAGGCTTGTCATCTGGGGAAAGAGGTACTGCTGCTTACTCCATGTTTCTGAATTGTTAGGGTTAAGTCCTGTCTTAAGCTCTGCAGTTTGGATTAATACACTGTTTCTGATGCTAGCTAGAACCTGGTGCTTCAGGAAGGCATGAGACATGGTGTTGTGAGTAATTACTGAATAACCAGCCCAGAAGGATGGTTTTCCTTGGGTCTGGTGGACAAAGGTTTGTTTTTTATATTTTTCAATTTTTAGAAAAAAAAAATTCTACTTTAAAACAGTATAATGGAGAATGTTTCACATTCAGTGTAAATGACTTTCTGGTTTTACTCTTAACAGTGGGCTACAGGAACATGGGGTGGAACATGGTGTTTTGTGACAATTTTGAGTTCAGTGATTTTTTTTTTTTTTTTAATTAAATCAAGATCTTTGCAGCTTATGGTAGTTTCATTATGTGCATTTTCTGTTTAAAACAGAGTGATGTATTTACCTTCTCTCTAAGCTTTTCTTAATCTATATTTCTAGTGTGTGCCCCCTTATTTGTTTCCTTTTGTTTTGGCCTTCCTTTGCCATGTAATGTGGGAGCAAGCTTAAAATGGTTTCAAGAGACCATTTCTTAATGTGAAGACTCTCCAGGGCTGTAAGAAATATCTAACAATTAATGCAAGTACCATTCTAATACTTGTTTGGAGTTGAGTCACACTGATGCTTGTAGCATGAATTTGTAGTACGGGGAAAACAGTCACCGTGTGCTTGGTGCTATACAGCTTTGTGTTTGAAGAACCATAAGGGAGATCTTAAGTGGGTGAAACCTGGGAGGAGGTAGTAAATAAAACAAGACTGAATGCTGGTGGGTGTTTGGTATGAGAGAATTAGGCTGAGTAATCTGAGGAGGTGTTGAAGTGGAGAAAAACAAAAACAAAGTCAAATGTATGCTTGAGACCATATGTGAAGGTTGATGGTTATTTGGTTTGAAATCTATTACGAAAGCAAGCAGAGATGAACCTGTGGTTACAATTGAAAATAAAGCACTTAAAATGTGGCTGAGGCAAGGCAGAGTAACAAACCTCTTAGTTCCTTAAGCTGCATGAGGTAAACAATCTGTAAATATGTTTGAAACAAGTTAGGATTTTATCCCGTTTTAAGGAACAGTAGCTTTTAAAAGTGAAAATTCATATGTTCACTTTATTTCTTGGTTGCTTGGCTGAAGACAAATGGCTGGATTTTGGTCTCTGAGATCATAAAGCAGCATTATGTGAAGAGTTGCTTGTCCTGAAATTAAGGGAGAGGCATACCCTGATACAAAGCGTGAGAGTCTCATAGTGTAGGAATGAGTATGATAATGCAAATACTCAGGAAGCTGCTTTAACTGCTAGACAGTGTTTATAGACTCACTGCTACAACAGTGGAAGCCATGAACACCACCGAGGCTGAGATAGAAAACCTGTGATTGATTTTGTTGTCTTAATAGTCATGTGGTGATCCATACAAAGTGCTAGAGAATTTTAATTTCAAATGGATTGTTACTTTTCTTGCATACTTTCTAAGTAATAAGGCTGAAATTATTTGTAGCACAACTCAACTGAACTAGATGGATCTATACCAGTGGAGGATTTGTTCTTCAGGTTTCCTGTTCTGTATTCATTAGAACAATTGGGAAACCCTGATTTCCACAATATAATGCACCGGTTGTTTTGAGAGCTCGTTCCCAAACAGTGTGCTAATTGGCACTGAAATAGTGCCGTGCATGTGGTGTCCCCTTGTGATTTGGAGTTACAGATGATCATATTTATTGGTGGCTTCAGAAATTATACCACTCTTGCCTCCTTTAACTGTGCTGCTGTAAGGTCTGAGTGAATAAATGCATCGTATTTTGAAACACGGAGTTCAGGGAGATGTTGTATCTTACAAGATTTCTGGGCAACTTAGACTTGCGGTGGAGCTTTCCTCGCAGGCTCTTGTACTCAAGTTTTTGGAGCACTAAGATCTGGTTGCAAAGATGCGATAGAAGGTACAATATACATCTTGGTTTAATTTTGCAATAAACAAGGCAAAAATTAGCAACTTCTAATTGAAAAGCAAGATAGTAAATGCATTGTATTTTGAAACACGGAGTTCAGGGAGATTTCTGGGCAACTTAGACTTGCGGTGGAGCTTTCCTCGCAGGCTCTTGTACTCAAGTTTTTGGAGCACTAAGATCTGGTTGCAAAGATGCGATAGAAGGTACAATATACATCTTGGTTTAATTTTGCAATAAACAAGGCAAAAATTAGCAACTTCTAATTGAAAAGCAAGATAGATACTTAGAAAGAGGAATGCACCATATAAACAGATGCCTGAGACTTATGAACTGAGTTGCATTTCACATAGTTTTTCTGCATGTTCTGTTGCCAAGATGCTGTGCTTTTATATTGACACTGCTTCACTACATTGTTGAATTTTGGAAAAAGAGCTGGAAAGAGTTTGGACTTTTTATAGCTTAGTAAAGAGCAGTGAGCAACTTCAGCAGTTTGGAATTTAGATTGAAAATTTTAACTGTATGTTCCTGAGAAGCTCATCAGGGACACAAAATTGATTAAGACCTTCCTTCCTCTTCCTTCCTCCCCCTCCCCCTTTAGGTTTCTGAATCAACTTGATTAGATAAACTACTCTGTTCTTAACTTTTCAGATTTGCTCAGCCTGTGTCCAGAATAAGGAAGATGATATTGCATTGGATTTCATTTGGTTCACATCAGTGATTTCACGACTGTCAGAATGGGGAATGTGTTTTGTTTTCAAATTAAAGGTTATGTTTTGGTGAGGTCCTGCGCTCTAGGAGTGATTTCTCCAGCAATTTCCGCAGTGAGCAAAAGCCTAATACGTGGTTGTGTGCCAGGATCGATGGTTGTGTTTCTGCTGCTGAAACTCTCCTGCTGCTTGGGACTTGCGTCATCTCTGAGCCGACTCTAACTTGAGAAACATCGAAGGTATAAAACTGGTGGGTAATTAGATGTTTTACTGATGCATATTGATTCAGTTATATAATTTAACTATAATATCTGCAAATGGGAGTGAAGTGCAGAGTGAAAGAGGCATTGTAGGCCTGTATCTGTGAAACGTGAATTAATTCGAACGGTGTAGAGAACGTTGGAGGCTTTGGCAGTATTTTTGTGAGTGCTATATGTGCCTCATTTTAATTGCTTGATGCTATTCTGCCAAACTGCATGAAATAAAATAAAAGGAAGCTTACAATGGAACAAACAGGAAATGAAATAATAAGTGGAGTAAGACGCCTCTGGAGAGAATGGTGAGGCATTTGCAGTAATATTTGAGAAGTTATTAGATGTGAGAGTCCCACCTGTGTGCTCCAGAAGCCTTGTTTTTTCTCACACCCTTATAAAACTGCATCATGAGGAAGAGTGAAGGTGGGAAAGGCTGTATGCATGAGTAGCTGGGGCTGAAAGCACAGGCTTTCAGAGTGGAATACAGAACAAGTGTTATACCTCTTCTTTCCCCCTTTCTGTATCCCTCACCGTGGTGAGTTTGGATTGGGTGGGACATAACCACAGCAAACAGAGAAACAATAATTTGTGAATATCTGAGTCAACAAAGTCTGGTTTCCTGTGGTATTGCTCTCCCTTGAGCTATCCACCCAAGTTGATATCCATCATCCCCCACTCCCCCATTGACCTTATACTTCAGTACCTCTCATTTTCCTCCAGTTCCCCAGCATTATTTGCAGTCTCCCCACACATCCCTGAAAACATTGAGCAGTGCTCCGTCTCTTCCCTCTTGTACGCTTTGTGCCCTGTGCTGTAGATGGTTGAAACTGTCAGGCTCAGAATTTTTTGGAGGAGCACAAACTGCCAGACTGGTATGTTTTCAGACATCTTACATTAGTCCAGGAGGATGGCCAGTTTTGGCTAACTTGGTAGGTTGTGGGTAAACTCTTCATACTGTGCAGACATCATCAGCAATAAAGACTTGTCTGGGTTCCCTCTTCTGTAATGCGCAGGTGTTAATGTCATCGTTAGGGCATGATGTTTCCTCTAGTGCTCCTTCACCTCTAGCCTAGCCGTCAAAAATGGAAGCACTTGTGTAGGCTCGTTGTCATCACTATTACTGCTACACTACGTAACCCTGGTCAAATGGAAGAAGTTTGCCACTTCATAAATGGAACTTTAGTATAAGGTGGGATTGTCTGCACTGCTCCTTCTAAAATGCATTGGCTTTGCAGTGCCCCAGTTTGGTTAAGGCAGTGTGTTCAGCATGCTACTGGGGTTTTGAGTATACAGAGAGAACCAGTCTGCTGGGTACCAGGCTGGCATATACTGTTAGTCAGTTTTCTGAACACAATTGTATATTAAGCCTCATGTTTACATCTTAGTCAATGTGCCTCTTTTTTTTTTTTTCTTCTCTTTTTTCCCCCCCGCTAATACAATGGAGTTAGCGTTTCTGCTGACTGCAGCTCCCACTGGAGCTGATTGAGCTAGTATTTCTGTTCTGTAAGCCTCCCATTTGTGGTTTCTGTAAAGTTGAAAGTAGTTCTTGGTGCTGATCATGGTTTTTTTCTGGCCTAAAATTTCATCTGCACCAGATAACCCTTCTTGAGTTTATCTAGTCTTTTCTGAAATGAAAAAGAAAGCCCTATCTGCAAAGTTTCCTTAGTTCTAAATGGTCGCTGATATTTCTGCTGGAGTAAACATCTTTTGCTCTACATGTAGTCTACTTTTTGGAGTGAGTTTAATATGGGACTCAAGGCATCAAAAACATTTGGCTTATTGAACTGCAAGATGGAAATACTTTTTTCTATCAGGCCTGCAAGCTCCCTTCTGGTAATCTGCAGTAAACTCTTCAGCATTGGGATTGAAGTTTTTCATACCAGCTGCCTTTTTTTTGGTTGTCTCATCAAAATGTTTAGGATGCTTTTTGAGAATTAATTTCTGGGGAAAAAATGTATTGTTTTGTCACTTGCAACCCCAGTGTCGTGGGCTTTGCAGGGTAGGTTTGGCAGAAGCCTGCATTTTTAGAGGAAGATGGTTCTTGTGCTGCTTCTATTTAATTCTTGCCAAGTTTACAAGTCTCTGAAAAATGTGTGCCAGTAATAAAATGCTGAAATCTTACCTGTCATCTCACCGCAATTGAACAGCGGATGTCCCATCCTTGCTGAACAAGCAAGAATGTTGCACCCCAGGGTTACTGGGAGCTCAAACAGACCTTCCTAAGCACTTCCCTGTTGCTGCAGGCTGAGGTTAAATTGCATACTGAAACAGAAAAGGGAGCCTCTGTTTCCCAAGCGCCAAGTGACCATCAGGCTGTATAAATTGTGAAGGAGTACAAGCCAGGCTGTGTAAGGAGGGTGGGAAGAGGGACGGAATGAGACAGTAGGGATTTGGACATGGATCCTGGTAACTCAGGGTAGGAAAGGGAGGGAGGTTGCCTAGGAAGATGGGTGCTCGACTGGAAGATGCTGTGGCTGCTCAGAGATGTGTCTCTGAACTTCTTTTTAGGTCCTCAACCCTCATCCCTCTCTAGTTTCTATAAGGAGCTACAGAAGCATGAGAAAGGGATCCCTGTGAGAGCCTAAATTCTGTCTTTGGAGCAGGGGTTGAGTACCAGGTCTTGCACATTGATTTCTGCCTGTCTGCATAGCACAAGTGCTGCCACTGCATTTGCACTTAGAGATCTCTCACGCAGAGATAAGTGTCAGTTGGCACTGTGATGGAGAGAGTGTTTATACTTTTTGTCTGGTGAAGTGTTTGAGCTCTGCTTATATATGTATTTTTACTCTGTTCTTGAGTTGTTTTGGGAGAACGTGTTGTTGTTTGTAGACATGCACCTGAGACACGATTTAAATAGGATGAAAGTTACCCAAAACAAGAATTGTCTTCAGGGTGTTGCTTTTTTTTAATATTTCTTCAAAGGGTTTTGCTTAACGTCTTATGTGATTCAGTTTGTAGTGTGGGTTTTACTAGTTCCACACAGGAGGAGGCAAACTCAAATGGTGTGTTCTAAAAGCTCAGCCAGTCTAAGTTCCCGCTGAACTGCCGTGTTAGACACCAGTTTCACTGATTGCTCTCGGGGATCCTGCCAACCTGTTAAGCTCCACTGCTTTATCCATGACTGCATTATTTCTAAGTATGTTTAGTAAAGCCTTGATGCTTTGCCAGGGCTTCTGTCAGGAACCATATGTATACCTAACAAGTCACCGTCATGGTTCTGGAGGGTTTGCCATCTGAATTGAGAAAGGCACAGCAAGTCAGTGACACGCACGAGTGGAGGGAAAAGAGGAAGCGAGGGCATGGTCGGATGTGGCTTGGCTTGGTGTTGAAGTTGGTGGGCAGGACCACCCTGTCACCAGGTTTAGTCTCTGCTAGCAGAGTCAGGTGCACCATATATTCCTCTACGGGTGAAGCTTCTCCTCCAAAACAGCTTAGCTCCATCCCAGCATCAGTCAAATGATTTCCCCTGGTTCCTTTTACTGAAAAGCTGCTCTAGAACCAAACTCTTTAGCAGTTAAACCCCTGTAATTTCAAGTTTAAATTTATTCATGCCCATATTAACAAACATCCATGTATTCCTCTTTGTCCTCTCGTTTGAAGGACTGTTCTTACTCATCTTGGCTTAAACAAATCATGGTGTATTTTACATGAAAAAGCAAGGCTTTTACCTCCTGAGCGTGCTTTACAGAACCTGCCAGTGTGCCTCTGTAGATGTGCCTGAAATACCTTTGAGCTCACTAGTTGACAGACTGTTAGCAGCACAGTCACCGTGGTGTAAAAGTCAGTGCCAGCTAACCAGGTTCACGCCTCAAGAAGTTTCTTGAGTGGAATTTGTGGTTTGTGCCATGTGCTGTGCTGCCAGCTGCACTCAGGATTTTGAGGTTGCCAAAGTATCAATATTCCTGAGTTTGTTTTTCCATGGTACACTGACCAGAATCTTTCATGCTGTCCATAACTAAAGCACTTCCTGCGCCTGGACGATGTGGCCAGTGGCATCCTGTTGCTGCCTGTGACATACAGTGCTTGGGTTTTGTCTGCATTTGTCAAATGGCTTTAAGAGGATCCCAACCTGCTGAGGAGAGGGGGAGGCTGCTCCTTTGTGGGGAGCTATGGTCATGCACAGGCAGAGGAGCGTCTCTGTGAACAGGGTGGGGAGTCTGTAGCTGAAGCAGAAAGAGGCTGCAGTGGGGACCATGGAGAGCAGCGGCCTCCAAGAGGCCTGCGTAGAGTTTGTTGTGATTCAGAAAGCTCCTGAACAATCAAGTCAGGAAGCAGTGACCTGCCATTGGAGGTGTTTGTGGGCAAGGGGAGCCCAGGGTATAGTCGTGGAATCACAGAATGGTTTGGGTTGGAAGGGATTTTTAAAGGTCATCTAGACTACCCCCCCTGCCATAAGCAGGGACATTTTCGACTACATCAGGTTGCTCAGAGCCCTGTCCAACCTGACCTTGAATGTCTCCAGGCATTAGTCCCTTCTTACTTCTGTTGTCTTCCCTACTCAATTTGAGTGTTCTAGGTTTTTTTTTTTTTCTGATAGAACTTAGCTTTCTTGAGCTTGAAGACCTAAGTCCGCTGCAGAAAATTTGTGGTCTTCTTTAGAAGGCTCAGTATAATGTGAGCCACCTCAAAGCTCTGGCCAGTCTCGGGGCCCTTCTCCAAAACAGTTCTGAAAGCATCATCAGTTGCATTTGCCTGTTCTTGTGGCTGCACTTGCCTGGTCTCATGATGGTGCCATACTAATAGTTTGAAATCAACCTGCACTGTAGCAATTCTTACAGGCATTGCATCTTGCACTGTTAAACCTTGTCTTTTGTTGATTGTCATGCTTTTCTTCCTTTCTGATGCTTAACTCCATGTTCTTGCAGACCAGTCTGAAGGAACTTCCTTAGTAAGGAGCTTTCTGCCTGGTAGTTTCCACTTACCAATTTCTCCTTGTTTATCTGATTTATACATCTTTTGCAGATTTTTTTTTCCATTTTTGCCAGTTTAGCCTATGATGTGCTTTCGCAAATGATTTATTAAAATTCAGGTAGATTAGATTCATAACATTTTTTTGTGGGTATAAAATAAAAAAGAAAGATTTTGGACTAGTATGACATGATCTGTCTTCTGTAATTCATTTTATTTCCTTTGTTTTCCATTCTTTCCTCAAGATTTGTGTGCTATCTGTAGATGACTGATCTATCTGTACTACCAAAATGACTTTTTTCCTTCTGTCTTTCCTTTCAAGTATAGGTATCATATTTGGGTTTTTTCCAGTTATGTCGTATTCCCTCATTTGATGGATTTATTTAATATCCATGCTATCAGACTTGCAATTTCATGTACCAGTTCTTTTGGTGTTCTGTGATTAAGATTGTTCTGCCACCCAGACTTGACAGCAATAAGCTCCTTGGATTTTACTTCCATCTCAGTAATTTCTATCTCTGAGAACTCATTCTTATTAGCTGTCATGTGTCTGGTCCACTGTTCAGCGTCATCTTATTTTTCTGAAAATGAGTGGGGATAGTAATTTGTCTGGGGAGCTGTTGTGTACATTTCACATGAGGTCTACCCTACTCCAGTTAAGAACATACTTCTTTCATGTGCCGGGTGGTGTCTTTTTCGTTTGTCTTTGTTTTGTTTTAATTAAAATGTGGCTAAAGGAGTGTCTCATACTCTATATTCTCTTTACAGTCTGTCTGGTTCATTTTCAGCAATAGTGCCATCATCTTTGTATGTCATGAACTCTGAGGACATAGGTGCTTGTGAGTTTTGGGACAGCAGAAGGAATTCAGCGTGGGAGATCTCTTTGCCATTTCTCCTTCGCTTGAAGTAAGTACTCAGTTGGGGCTGGACCCTTTTCTTACAAGACTTTCTTCCTTTAGGGTAGAGGCTGATTCAACAGCTCTAGCACTGCTTCCTTCAAGAAGTTGAACTTCACTGCACACATGTCATGGAGGGTCTCTGCTTTTTTAATGTACTTGGGGAAGTAAAGAAAATGATCGTGGGAGAGCAGAAGGACGACACTGAGAGCAAGTGCATGCACCTCTGTAACCAGTATGATGGCCTGCAGATAGATCTTTTCATTAATCTGAAGCTAGATACTTCTTTTAGCATTGGGCCTTTTGTGACCTACTGTGGAAGAGGCCCAGTATTTCTGAAATACTCCAGAGCAGCTCCATTGCCAGTGGAGCAGATCACAAAATAAACCCCAGAATTTTAAAGTGTTTCTGTGGAAGAATTTGAATGCATTGATCTATCTTTCTCTTTTTTTGGTGGTGTTGGTGGTTTTTTTTGTTTGTTTGTTTTTTAAGAAGTCTAGCAATTAGAGGCTTTGCAGACTTTCAGTGTCAGCTTTTTCTTTCTGAAGAAAGTTCACACACAAAGGACAATCTGATCTTAGAGTGGATGCAGAAGCAGCATGCTTTTTAAAAAATTTTAGCCACCTCTGATTGCTCCTCCATGCCGAGGACCTAGCTATACAGTGAGTCCTGAATTAAACTGAACTGCACCAGTCTAATTCTGTGTGGTCAACTCATGGATGCTTTGTTACCTTCCGCAAGCAAATTAAAACCTCAAAGCAGCAGGGAGGTGTTTTCAGTTTTCATACAATGTTTTTGTGGCAACACAGAAGTTAAGAAAGAGTACTTTGCTTGAAAGGGCACAGAAACAATTGCAAGTGGGATGCTGCAGTTGCTAGCTTTACTCAAGGGTCCATGTCTGCTGCCATGTGTAAGGTGTGTTCACTGTGAACCAGCACTCTGGAACCTGAAGCAGTTTGTGACTTCAGGAAGAGGATGAGGGCTTTACTGTACCATAAGTCGGCTCCAGCCTGGTTTGGAGTTTTCAGCATCATGCAGTGTCTGCCAGTTGGCCTTTCTCCTTCTCTAGAGAGGGACAGAGGAAGATACGTAAGTGGAGGTGAGCAGTTACTTACTACTCATTGCGAGAGGAGGTTGGGAAAGTAGGAATAAGGAGATAGTGCTGAGTGGTGGGAGGGAGATGACGACATCTTACGTGCTGGCGCAGGAGTACAGTTGGGTTTGGTGTGTGATCAGACTACAAAAGAAGATGGCAGAGCTGGCCTTGTGAAGAACCTGTTCAGTTCTGGCAGGATTTGGTGGCTCCACTGCTGTGAGATTCAGACTGAACTATGCTGTTCCCGATTCATCTCAGCAATACTTACTGCTGTTTCTAGACATTGCCTGACCTTGTGAGCCCTGGTAAGTGCAGGTCGAGTCCATGAAGATCTGCTTGGGTTTCTAGGGAGTTTATCAGGTTGGAGTACTAGACTTGAAATAAGTCCAGATTTTCATGCTAACGCTGAGTTAGCTGGTCTTCCCAGAACTGGAGTGGTGAAGGATTCAGTGCAGATCCACCTGTGTCTTTGCAGACATCACTACTGGTCTGTTAAGGACAAATCTGTGCAGGAGACAAGTCCCTGTGAACCAGAGTTGACTCCACGTGGATTGTGGTTTTGCTCAGAAAGCCACACCTTTTTTCCATAATACCTTATCATTAAGGTTCGGGTACCCGAACCTCGATTCTATTGGAGAAAATGGGGATTGGTTCCAAAAGTAACTGGCTGGGGAAAGCAGTGTTCCCAGAGCAAACTGCACACACTGTAAAACAAAGGCAAGTTGGATTAGCTGGAGCTGCATCTGCAGTAGGTGGGTGTTTTGTCTTACCAAGACTAGTGTGTGTATGATGGTTTTTTTAGATGACATTCAATATGTTTATGGAAGAAGGCTTCTGATAGGTAGAAGCGAGCCTATAGCAAGAGTTATCAGGTACATATTTTTAGCTATCTGTTGTCTTAGTGTTCAGGAAAGGAGAGATGTTTGATTATGTGTGTATGTACCAGGAACATGTTATACACATGCTAGGTAGGCTTCAAGCGTTCCATGGCTTGTTTGCCGAGAGCTAGCAGAACTTAATGCGATTTTTCCTTTTTTAACTATAGGTGCAATCTACTTTCTTTCTACCTTCAGGATCATCTGAGAAAGCACATCTAAGTAACTCCCCACTATTGCAGGTCCCCCATGCCTGTTGGCAGTCCCCTTGATCTCTGACTCTCCCTGTGTCACACCAGATTTGTGTCTTCCATTGTTCTGCTCTACAGCTGGAGATTGTTGTAGGGTGTTGGGAAGTTTTACATCTGTGGTAAATGTGAGCATGAAGAATAGGTTATTTATGGATGCAGAAAGAATGCAGTTACTTGTTTTCTATTTGAGTATCAAAACACATTCTCAGCCTGTAATATACACTGGAGACATAGCCTTTAAACATGAGTTGAAGTCCTTGCTAAATTTTTACATTTGCTTTTTTCTATTCTGTCCATATTGCCTCAGCTCCATGTGAACTAAATTTTAGCCACTCTGCTTAGCCAAAACTGTAAGAACAATTAGCTGTTCCTCTGGATGGTCAGGCGTGTAGGAGAGAGCATGACGAGAAATTTTCACGGAGGGTGTTGTAGTGCACATCATCTTTGTGTGTGCATTGACAGAAATGGATGTCCAGGAAGAATTCTCCCTGGAAGAGCTCTCAGCTGAAAATGTTTCCTTTACAGGTGCCTGTAACTGTCTCTTGCTGTGAAGAGAGAGAAGTGAAGCAACTGCAATTCTGTCAGCTTTAGACACTTAAAGCGTGGAGGACAAGTCCTGGATTTTATAAACTGTATAGTTGGGTGTTGTGTTTTGTTTGTTGATTTTTTTTTTTTCCCCTCTCGCTTGGTGGGAGGAAATGGTGGAGCAGTTTTGTAAACACTACTAACACTCAGTTTCTGGAGCGGCACTGGATTTGATAAAAACCTTATCAGAAATCCTGCAGTTTAACTCTACAGGATTCAGTAGAACTATGAGGTTGATTACATAAACGATACTTGAAGGGCTGGAGAGGATGACCAGTAATGTTTGCTGTCTTTCATTAAAGAAGAGTCAACAGCAGGATGCAGAACGTAGTGTTTTGCGATTCAGACATTTTGGGCTATGGTAGCAAATTGGAAGATCAAATTACAGCAGTACTTTGATTTAAAAAACAAAACAAAGAAACCTGCCCAGAACATATGGAAAGATGGTATTGTAGGATATTATAATTTCCTTTGAAAACATCACTTTGATATATAAATGGTATCATTTATGAATGAGAAGCTGCTACGTGGTATTTATATTACTGTGAGAGTTTAATTTCTCTTCCAGTTTTGTTTACTGGAAGCTATCACAGTTTGTACAAGCAGCCATGTGTATATGATAATGACTTATAGGGTGGCCATTATTGGTCTATCTATATTGAATCTCTTAAAGCTATTGGTTTAAATGCTTTAGGTTTATTATTAAAAATGTAGAATTAGATTCTTGCTTAAATAGGTAACAAACATAACCACAAGGAAATATTTTATATTTTATAACTTATTAGAATCTTATGGATGCTTAAACTAATGCGGTGTTTGCAGACAAGTTTTTTTTTAAATCTCGTTAGCTCTTAGTTGAAGTCTCTGCTCTGTAATGTTTGGATTGCCGGAGCCCACAGGGAATACCTCTTTATGTTGTAATTAGAATTGAACAGGGGCATGTTTATGTTACATCTTTGAAAACCCCTCTTTGAAAGCATGCAAGAGGGCCCCCTTCAGCAAGGGAAGTGCTGTAGGCAAATGTGTGTGTTGATACAAGAGTATGTCTTTTAATGAGGGTTAGGGACCAAAGTTTGACAACAGCAGAGATGATAACTGAAATGACAATTTCTCAGGAAAATGCAATAACCTAAAATCTATATAATTGATCACGACATGAGCACAATAAAATAAAGATTAAACATTACAAAATCTCATCAACCAAAAGCTCTGAAGTGGTTGGGGGGAAAAGGGGTTGTGTGGAGCAGAGTGGATAATTTTTCAGACACCTGTGACCTCTCCAGCACAAACTCTGTTCTGTGCTGCCGCTGAGGTCAGCACGGTGTAGTCTTTTGCAGTCTTAGTGCTGTAAATGCACTTGAGACATTATGGTTATATTGTGAAGGTGACCAGGTTTTAAGTTTGGTAAACCATCCCCCCCATCCCTAAGAGCTAAAATAAAGCATTTTTCTTTCTGGTGCTTTTCTGAGAGAGTGGGTTCTGTTCTGCTGCTCCTTAACATCCCCAGAGTTCTGCGTTGCTGTCACGAGGGTTGTTTTCCTGTCTTGCTCCACTCTAATCTGTAATTCCTCTTGGGTGATGCCATGATGTTTAACTTCTGCCAGAGATTTGAGGCTCTGGGTATACTGTTCAGTCTTGGTTTCTTCCAAAAAATTTTGTGGTATTGCGTCTGGATGCTGTTCAGGTGTCCCTGGATGGTTTTGAGGGTGGGGGCTGTAGTGGTGGCCTCTGTGAGAAGAGGCCAGGGGCTGCCCCGTGCTGGACATGGCCATCTCCAGTGGACCCACCATGGGACACATCTGAGCCCATCAGCCATGGGTGCTGCTCCTTTGTAAAAACCTGTTTAAAAAAGGGGCAAAAAAAAAAAAAAAAAAGAATTTTCCCCATGTTGAGCCTGTCTTACCTGTGAAGGTAATTGGTAAGCAGTATCTCTGCCTTTATTTCAACTCACAAGGTTTCTCATCCTATTTTCTGCCCCCGTCCCACTGAGGGGGAGGAGTGAGCAAGCGGCTGAGTGGGCATTTGGCTGTTTGCTGGGGTTAACCCACCACAAGCATGAAGTTCTGGAGGAAGACGCAGATACTGGTCTGCCTTCTTATGGCAAGAAACTTTAGCTGTATATTATACCACTGGTTGCATGTCACAAGCAGTAATTCTATGAAAAGCAACGGTAGCAGAGATCTGGTTGAATTCTTTGAAAACAACAGTATGAAATAGTCTTGTACCGTTCTTAATTTCAATTACACACATTCTGTGTGTAATACATTTTGTTTTATCTGGAATTTTGAGTAATCCTTATCATCTCTTCCCCCATTACTGTGGGTAGTTGAGAATTCAGTCGCATGGCCGGGCAGCGCAGGGCTGTGGGGAGCTGGAGACCAGCCCTGCTGCGGTGTGGCTGGGGCGGGCGCTGATGCCTGGGGGGCTGACATGGGCTCCTGGGACCCGGGCAGGGAGAGTCGGGGCTGGGGCTGCTCTTGGGGTCCTGACAAAGCCTGTCTAATATTTTGTTGATGTTTGTGACAAAATACTGACAGCAGTTTTAAAAAAAGTAATTCTATTGTAAAGTTGCACTGACTTCAGTGAGCTTATGGGTGGCATTAATTCTGCAAGGATCTGTTTGCATGATTTGGACGTTGATTTTAAGAGGTATTTATCATCAGTTCAGCATAAAGCAGGATGAGACATTAGGGATGTTTGCAGCATGAAACAGATGGCTGTTTCTTTGGAGGAAGCTAGTCAGAGAATTGCAACTCTCTTTAATTAAGCAGTTGACAGGTTGAGTCTCATCTCTTCTGAGCAGTCTGCAGCAAAATTTAAAACCCTAATCCTGGAAATAGTTAGTTATAAGCATCACTTTGGCCGTGCAAGTTGCGTCATTGAACTGAATGGGATGTCTCCGGTGATCAGTCACACGTGCTGAAGTGTTTCCAGGATTTGCATCTAATTTCTGTTCACTTTCTGTGATACTGAAGGCCCTAAAGCCACTGTCCTGGGAATGTGTAGACACTTCATCCCCACAAACTTCAGCAGCCTAAGTTCGCTTTGGTACTAGTATCTAGACAGTGCACCACAGAAGGTTATTAAGCGTTCAGCTGTTGAGGTTCTACCCTTAGTTGTTGAATGTGCAGGTTTTTCGAAAGTATTTTTGCTTCTAGCAGGACTTTCAGAGGCACCAGGACAGGTCAGCTGTCTAACCACCAGGTATTTGAAAGAAGAATAGGCATTTCAATTAGTAAAAATGCTTTTAATATCCACCAGGTGCCTCTACATCTTGTGAGCTCAGTTGAAAATTTGACATGAGATTAAGCCCAGGTAACTTCCAGCATTTTGGGGAGATTTGACTTATAAAGATTTTGAAATATCTCTGAAAATGTTTGTTGAGGCAGAAGAAGTATTGCTTCAGTTTTGGGCAGGAGAAGGTGATTTGCTCATAGCAGGAAGCAGTTATGGTATAGAAGAAGGATGAAGAGTATAAGAACTTGTCTTTTCTATTCTTCTTTGCCTTTGAAAAGCGTAGGTGTATCCATTAAAATACATCAGGTTTTATTTTCCTCATTTTGAATTCTATAAATTTAAAGTAGCGGCCCTTAAACCTTTTGCTCCTAGTTTCAATTCTAGAAATTCTTGTTTGAAGGACCGCGTAGTTGCACCTCTTTCTCCTTCACGTTGCCGAGGACAGAATGGCAGTAACACTTCACATTTTCTATCCACGTGAAGAAACTTCAGCATTTCTCTCTCTGAACATCCTGTTATGGATGATCATAATCAGTAAAGTGGAGGTTCAGGTTTGCTGAATGATAAAACAGCTGTTCGATCTTGTATGAATTTGTTGATATGATTTGTAGTGAATCAAAAAAGGGCCATTTCTCATCACTTTGTGCTTTCCTAGAGGACATATTTTGGTGTAGTTGAAGTGTGTTACTACAATGTGATGTATGGAGAAAGCCATAGGTTTTTTGTTCTCTGGAAGTATGTGTAAAATAAAAAAGAACCATTAAAATTAGCATGTGGTGGTATATATTCTAATCTATGTAAAGGTTTTGTTTTCAATAGGTGCATTTCAAATTGTCTTTAAGAACGGAAAAGCTTTTCATACGTGGCTTCTATTCACCTGTGTTGACTTTTTTTTATTAATAGGTTGTAGCTTAATGTTGTAATCCATAGTTCATTGATATAACACTGTCAAATGTTCTGCAGTGCTTTCCACAGTTTAACAAAACAAAATTTAAGATATTGCTAAAGGACTGGTATCTGTCTCTAGAGCAACTAGGTGAGAATTTCTGCACAGATGTAGCTTTTCAAAATACCCAGCCTTCTTGGTGAAGTGCAGATATATTTGATAAAATTACACATTTCTTCACTTTTGTTTTTTATAAATGTCTATGTCTTGCTGCTTAGTTCTTCTAAATGTGCAATGTAGGGAGTGGATCAGATGTTTGGATAACTACTTATCTAGCTCATGGAAGAAATGTGTAAAGTGGTATTTTCATTGTTATAATGAAACTATCATTACATTTGCTTGTGAGGTTTGAATTGGGTTCTTAACAGGAGCATGTTCAACAGGCAAAAAAAAAAAAATTAAATGGCATAAAACATCATGTGATGTTCAGATAATGAAAAATGTATCACTTAACACTGTTTGCATTATTCAGAGTTATAGACATACAAGTGTCTGCTCTAATCCCTTGCCAGTATGTTGTCTTGGTAACCAGCTACCTGCACACCTGCTCGGCTTCCGCAAGTGAGGGAAAATGGATGGTTATTGGCCACAAATATATTGAAATGGAATATAAAAATCTAGCAGAATATTAATATTTAATAAGGCTGTGCCTTCTAACTTCAGTGTTTAGGCTCTAGCAGCAAGTTTTGTACCTGAACAAAAAGGGATTTGACATCGCTTGCGTTACTTCTTTCTGCAAAGCAGGGAGAAGTCAAGTTCAAATTCGTCCTAAAGATCCTCTAATGCAAAGAAAGAGTATCAGTGGTGTGTATATTAAAATAATACTGTGTTATGCTAGTGACAGTCTATTGAGTGTATGTTTTGGAGTAATTAATAACTGTTGAGGAATTAATCACTTTTCAAAACAGTTCCTGTTTGTCACTGAACTAAAAGGTCAGTTCCATACAGGTGCTGACCTGAGAACCAGGAGCTGGGGGGAGGAGATAAAATGCTGGTAGCACTGGCCCTGAAAATATCTTCTGCTTTGGCTGAACTTCATTAGCAGATCTTTAAATTTCCTTTAACTTGCAATAATTTCTCCTGCTATAAATACAACCTTCTGCTGAATCCAGAGAACTTAATGCTGGGACTTTAGGAGGTGGTAAAGGTGGCTTAGAGGCTTGTGTAAGCTTTTTCTTCTTTAAACTCCAACTTTATGAATAACTTCTAGACAAATGGGCATTTAGACTGACTAGTATTTCGTAACTAGATCTAGAAAAATCTAAAGAAAACAAAAAGGAGAGTAAATACGTAAACAGGTGAGAGTAGGTCTCTAAACAGTCTTTTGGCACAGGGGCACATGGTGCACAGTAGCAGCCAGAGATAAGCTGGAGAAGCTATGAGGTTGTGGTATGTATGATGCTGTGTGCAAACTGATTGTACCCCGCTAGGAAACGTCTTCCTAATGCATGGTGGAGTGGGCTTGCACTTACTGACTGCTGTAGTTGCAAGCCTTTGCTGATAAATATTTATATACATATATATGTATAGTCACAGGTGACAAATAAAAAGTTATAATGCTGAAAAGGGCAACTACATGAAGTTAAGCAGGTGCTTGCTTAGATTACTGCTGGCTATGATAATGCATGACACTCCAGTATTTCCTAAGTCAAGGATATTCTAGACATCCATTCATATGGTATTACATACAATTCTGAAGGTATGGAGGAGGCCTGGGCAAGATTTTGAATCGTGGGACCACATTATTTTGGTGGAGTTCTCGTAGTACAAAAATGGGATGTTGTCATGCCTTTGTTTATTCTTTTAGTTCTGTTCTATAATATTAAGCATTAGGAAATGAAAAGTGGAGTTAGAAGATGATTTTTTTAAAAAAAGGCAGCCTGAACCTGTATTCATGTTAAGGTGCAAGTGGCTTGTTCTAGTAACTACCCTTGTGCTCCTTTAAAAAGACCCATTACATCATTTGGTTTTGTAATGCAAGGTCTTACATAAATTTCTTATACGTAATACGTATATTTGTAAAAATATATGTAAATTAACACGGTACAAAGAGTTGAACCGTGTGATCTGATAAGGTGGAATTCAGCTTCCAAAAAAAGGGCAGGAAATTAAGTTATGTGCAAACATCTTGTGTTCAAAAGCTGGTTTTAGTCTTATTGTTTCTGTTCGTATTTCAGTAGCCTTGACAGCACACTAGGTGCTGCCCACGCAGAGGAAGACAGTTTCATTGCCCTAATGTATAGATCCCTTTGTTTTTGCCATGTGTCTGATGCAAATGAATCATCGCAGGAAGAGTTTCAAACTTCAGCTATATTTACTCCTGTGCTTGCTCGGAAGTTTTTACAAGATCTGCGATCTAAGATGAACTGCATCTTCTGTTAGGATTGTGCGTGTGGGTATGAGTGTAATTTATATACATACACAAATATAAAAATGGAGTCCTGTAGATTTCACATGGCTAAGGCTAGTTATTGATACAAGTCTGGAAGGGTGAATCTAATGTTATTGCATTGGCAGTTCTGAAAGCTGAGCACCACGATTGTTTTATATGAATTGTGATTTCCTTTCCTTTTGTAATTCTCTGATACCGTAAAAATATGCCTGTTAAGATGTACTGCTTTTGGCATTAGTTTGGTAGGCTTGGACAAGTGAAAGGACAATTTTGATTGTATTGTACTTTATGGGTTATGTGGTAACAAGCCCAAAGATTTTGTTAACTTCCGGATTTACACATCAGTATAACCAGATTGAAGTGGTTTTACTTTCACAGGGATGTGAACTTAATATAATGACAACATTTTGAAGCAGAAATTCAAGCCCTGTAGTTCAGAAGTATGAGAAAGCATTGCACTTGCTTTTAGACTGGTTATTCCATCTCAGCCATGTGGGAAGGGTGTGTGCAACAGTGAAATCTAGTTAAAATTACACCCTTACTCATCCTACTCCCCTCTATTAAGACCTGGTGAGACTCAGCTGGAGGGCTGGGTCTGGTGCTGTCTTTCCCAGTACAAGATACAGACTTACTGGAGTGAATCCAGCGAAGGGCCACGAAGATGATGAAAGGGCTTGGAGCGTCTGAGAGAGAGTCTGTGAGAGCTGCGAGTGTTCAGCCTGGAGGAGAGAAGCTCATGGGGGATCTTACCTGTATGCGTAAGCACCTGATGATGGGGGAGTAAAGAAGATGGAGACAGGCTCTTCTCTGTGGTGCCCAGTGACAGCATGAGAGGCAACAGGCACTAACTGAAATATAGGAAATTCTGTTTGAATGCAATAAAAATTTGTTCTTTAAAGGTGAATGAACACTGCACAAGGCTGCCCAGAGAGTTTGTGGCATCTCCATCCTTGGAGATACTCAAAACCTGACTGGACGCAGCCCTGAGCAACCTGCTGTAGTTGACCCTGCTTTGAGCAGGGCGTTTAGATGAGGTGACCTTCAGAGGTCCCTTCCAACATGAATGATTTTGTTAAATTAGTCTGAAAGATATTGGTAATTGTTTGTATCAGTTCTGTTTACTCTTTCATCCTGTTGAAGCATGAGCAGTTTCTCTTTCCTTAATGAACTGGTGGTGGTCACCGTTAATGTAACGTCAGCATCCAAAGGTTATGTTTAAAAACGAGTATGTACATTAAACAAATGCCTGTTTCCAAAATGTAGTTGGATGATGTGCTTGAACTCCAAGATCCTTTCATTCCTAAAAGCTGAGTGTATACTTGCTTCTTTGCTAGGTAAGGGCTTAGGAGATCAGGCTCTCCGGCACGCTGAAATGAATCCCCTCACAGACGCACCCGCAGCGTGCAAAAAGCACGGCAGTGCACGTGGTGGCTTTGGGCACAGGCATGTGTGTGTGTGTGTAACTCCCTCGGCTTTTGGAAATTCTAGTTATTAGCACCAGAGGACATTATAAATTCCCTTGCAACAGCACGCTGTCTATGCGCTGGGTAAAGTAGGCAGGCAGGATTTCCGAGGCAGCCAGCCCCAAGATGGGTCTGAAAGTTTGTTTTGGGTTTTTGGGTTTTTTTTCATGTTCTGCTGAACTGTTTCTGCCTGTATCTTTAACTAAAATGTGAAAGCTTTTAAAAATGTTTGTCGATTATAAACTGCAGGTGTCAAGAGTCAGATCAAAAGGTAAACAGTGAAATAAAAGGGCAATATTTAAGGGATGTATTTTCAGAACCAGCCTCTCTGCATATGTTTGATTTCCAGCCTGTAATCATCAGCAGCTGTGAGGGAGAGGGGATACGAACATTATTATTTTAGTGTACAAACCTAAACAGGTTTTGAATAAACCCTTTCTTGCAGATGTGTTTCTGAGCACCAACAGAAAATCTCATTGTGAAGTATTAGCACCATCTTATTATGCAGGATTGTTGTTGACAGTACACTATGAAAAGGAGCAATTTGCTTGTATAAGGGTAGAATAAAGTGTCTTCAAGTTAAAAAAAAAAAACCCAACAACCAACAACAAAAAAACCTAAAACAACAAAGCAAAACCCAAGTCATAACAAAAGCCAGAAGTACAGTGTCTAGAATGTTGCTTATGGCAGAAATCAAGTAATTTTGTGCTAAGATGGAAGTTAGGTGTGCAGCTTCAGGAGGAACACGTGTTTTCACTACAGTACACTGTGAAGTACCAGTGTAAATGTAGAAGTGACAGCTCCAGGTGGGCAGTTTCGGCAAATCAAGATTAATTTGCTTCCCACATCTCATTGCGTTGCTGAGCATGACTTCCTGTGCTGTACTGCTGAGATTTTAGAGCACATTGTGATTACTTGAGTGTTTTGCTGGATCCATTTCTGGACTTCTGAGCATATAACCTCGAGAAGCAACTTCAGATGCACTTTGGTCCAGAAGAGAACTTCTGCAGTGAGGTATAATGGAGACGAGTGTAAGGGAATTACTTTTGCTTCTCATTACATCTTTGTTCTGTGGTTATCTCAGAAGCTTGAGGAGGTACTAGTAGTTTTTCATAGGTTTTGTGTATGCTGTGTACTGACAGCTTTATCCGTAAAGAAATTGCTAATCACACTCTAACGTAAAGCCTCCCTGAAACAGTTAAGTAAGTCTAAACTAGTTTCCTTAAATGTATTTTAATCCATGTGATAATACTTCTATTAATCAAAACTGTAAAGATGAAGTTTGATGGCTGTGTATGGAAAACTGAGATATGGGAAGGGGAGGAATGGCCTGTGTGCAGTAATTGTGGTCAGCAGTTGCAGACGGCGATGCAGCTGTGAAGGTCGGATTTGACAGAACTGCCTCCGTACCTATTTTCCATTGGAATAATTGATGTGAAGGAAGTGAGATTAGCCTTTAACTTTTGTATGATGTCAGCAGCATATTTAAGCAGGTATTTATGTTTCTTCCTGTTACCAGGACATTAGAGAGATAGGTGGTAACCGTGACATTAAAGCAGTTTTTCAGTGGTGGCTGCACATCAGCTGGTTCCTGCACTGGGGCTGGGTGCTGGAGCGACACGTCCTATTAGCTGTGCAGCCATCGTCTCTTCCCTTCGGACTGAATGCTCCTCTGGTTTTGGGACTTACCACCCCAAATCCAGACAAGTAAGGGTGAGGCCGGTTTGGGTGTTACTAATCTCCGAGTCTAATGGCTTCTCAGTGTATATGAATAAGGCTGGGACATCTGATTCTTTCTTTATTTCCAGTGATTTAAATTTGACATTGCTGCTTGAAGAGTGTTTATTTTGTTTAAGGAGAAATGCTTTTGAAAAACCAGTTTGTTTTTTTCAAAGACGAGATCACAAGTGAAAATAGCACTGCAGCTATTTTATCACTGATTATACTGATAAGCTTTCTATCTTTTCTTTGGTCATTACTGGTAAATTTGCTAGGGTTAAAAATCTGTAAAAGAAAAAAGGCAGTTATGGGTTTGTTTGAGTTTATGAGCAAAGCCCGAGTGAAATGGTAAAGGTGAGTAATTGCTAATTCTAGAAGATCTTTGGTTTGATTTTAAGACCAAGCTAGATTTTGACTTTAGTGATGCATCGGGAAAGCAGACAGCAGGGGAAGCCTTTATGAGCTGGTCTACTTATTTTACTGTAGTTGTGTTGTTCTGTGCACTGCTCCCCTCCCCACGTCCATTTCGAAAACAGTTGGTATAAATCACTAGTCATATGAAGGAAGCAAAAGTGACATTTTCAAATGAAATGTAAATGTTTCAAAATGCTCGTAGTTTGTGGAAGCTCTGCACTTTATGTTACAAGGATATACTCAATTATAAATGTTAAGTATATTGATCTGATTTAGTATTTTTATGGGATATGCGGTCTCTATTAGCAGACCTTGAGAAAGCATGAAGCAAAAAAACCCACTTCAGATTAGCATATAGTTAAAATCTAATTACAGCAGTACCCATTATACAGGGTTATAATTTACAATTTAAAACAATTGCCTTGTAAATCAACTAAATATGCATTAAAACAAACAAAAAAACCTTAGCGATTCTTGACCTTTTAAAATTGGACTAATCAATCCAGGCTTGTTTTCTCCTTTAATGCATCCTGGCACCTCAAGTTTAAATGCCAAATGGTGTTTCTTTTCTCTCGTGGGTCTGAGGACGTTCATTGTAGAAGTTAAGCAGAATGACAGCTTGGTTTGTCTGATGGGTAGAGCTCTTGACTGTGCTGTTTTTACTTTCCTCCATAATAAGTCGTTAATAGAAATTCACTGGCCTGCAGGGCAGAGTTAATTTGTCACAAATATTGGCTTGATGTAACAGGAATGGAATGCAGTAGAACAATAGGGAGGGATTTTTTGGATGTGAGCTCTTTTTGACTTGGTGATGTCAAACGTTTTCCAATAAAGAAGTTCTGTCTTAACACAGTGAAATTTCCTTGCTTTTGAGTAATTGTGCTGTGTTTGAACAAGTATGTTTGCTGCTGGATATTTGAACAAAGAGGAGATTCGGATTTTTTTTTCCTTATGTTTCTGTATTGCATAGTCAAATATTTCAATGCTGTTGAAAATACTTTTGCATATGAATCAGTGTTTCATAAGAGTTGCTATTAATCAAGCATATATTCTGAGAGGAAGTATCTTTACTTACTTGGATTTTTTGTTGTTGTTTCCCAGTTAGAAAATGTGATTTTTCTTCTTCAAGATTTAAATTACTGCAGTTTCTCTCTTAAGGTGCTTTCCCCTCCATTTTAGTAGTCTAATACTATCGTTTTCAAAAGGAGAAGATGCTCATAACAGGAATCATTTTTGAAAAAAAGGTAAAAGATAAAAATACTGTAATGCAAAAAGTAAAAATCAAGGCTAGGACCTATGTTAGTTTCTAAAGAAAGTTTATGCAGGTCTTACAAGAAGTACATTGTTTCTGAACTTGCTCTGTGATTTAGTAGCTGGTCTTTTAGATCCTGCATTGTTTTTTAATTGGCTAAGTGAAGAAGCCCTAATTATTTTGAATTGCTAAATTAGTGTAAGTTGTCAGAGCTGCAGTGTTGATATACTGTTGATATTCCATATAAGACTTTGCCATTTTTTAAAGATGAAATCTTTATTTCTGTTCTGTGATGAGAGGCATTTTTTAACCTGGCTGTGTTTAAAAAATGTAATGTTTTGTTGTTGTTGTTTGGAGAGTTTCATCTGAGATGAGTTGTCATCTTTCATCTCATCCTTCTGTGATTTAAATACTTAAGATCTTTGAAAAACTTTTTATATACCTTAGAACAAAGGTTTTGTTTGTGATGTGAGGTCAGAAAGCAAGTCTGTCTGGTCTAAAATGGCAGGCAGTGTATCTGTTCTTAGTGCTCAGATTGTCTCGCGCAAGAAGTTGTACCTTAAGTGGCTATCGAGATGGTAGCATGTGTTCTGTCATCTTCATTCCAAGCAGCATCCATTGATAGGAAGCTGAGATGCAGTTGTAGTTTCTAGGACTGTGTGTGAGGTAGAAATTTAATGTTATCTAAAATGAGGTGCAAGTTCCTTGGAAATACTAGGAACTGCTGTTGATCCAACTGAAGTTGATCCGATGGTGCTGAAAGTTTTTTGTAGGGGAGTTATTTGTGTTGCTTATGAAAGAAAGACGTAAATTTCGTCTTTCAAACCTAAATTTCAGTTTCTGTAAAACAGATGTAGCTATTTTCAGGGGGAAGAATTGTGAAGAAAAAATGGTGCTGCCTTCATAATACCAAAGATGTCCCTGTCCATGGCAGGGTGGTTGAACAAGATGACCTTTAAAGGTTCCTTCCCACCCAAACCATTCTATGAGAATATCTAAGTGAGTACATGGTACGACCAAACTTCAGCTGAAACGGGAGATCATCAAAATGCCTGCGTGGATGTTTGCGATTGGCACTGTCTTACACCTCTTTGGATCTCAGCCTAAGGTGGTAACAAAAGGAAAAATGAACAGTAAGTTTTACTTCAGAATCGTAAATATCAATAGCTAATTTTATAGCTTGATATTGGCTTGCACGTATTCTGCTAAACTATACACTTCAATTATAAGAGGAAAAGAGAAAAAGAAAATGTGTCTTTTCAAGAAGGTGTGAAAGGGTGAAATGTTTAGAGAATACTTCTAGCACCAGAACAACCATTACAGGTTTTGATAGCACTTGAGATATTCCCCTAACTTTGCTTTTATTTGGTGCTTATTATAATCTGTGTTCTTGGTAATCCTGTAAAACAGAACCAGAAGATGACATGCCTTCCCACTGCTTGATATAAATCTCCTCTGATGCAAAATGAGTTGAGCTGCAGTGAACTTAAATGCTGAGGCTGAAGACATCAGGCAACCTGCTGTTTAGTATCAGAAAGTTTTAACTTTGGCTTATGCCCCCATCTTCCTTGTTCCATTATAAGTTAAATTGGCACCTGACCATGACTAATGACAAAAAGCTGTTCCTATTTGCAAACAAAGAAATTGTATGATCAAAAAAGTCACTAATACCAGGCATTGCACCAAGTCAGCACATGCAATGTAGTGCAGACTTCAATCAGCTAATGAATGATCCCAGTTCTGCTTAGAGAAAGATGTAATACGTGATGTGTATATATAATACTGAATTTTGTATTACATTATTTTCTGTGATAAATATTCATCCTTTCATTAATTACTTTTACTTTAAAAATAATGACCGTTCATTGATTGATAAGGTATCTGAGCTTCCTTCCTTTATCCTTTTCATGAACTTTTATGTAATGCAGTGAAGTAGATTATAATTAGTCTTTCATTTAAGCCTTTCAGAGGCTTACATGGTCTAGCTTGCTCTCTCATTTTCATCCAATCAACAGAAGAAAGTGTTGATCTCTTTACCATCCTGCGAGAAGTCTGATCCTGATGAATAATTCTGTTTCTTAAACTTTCCAGGATTTAGATGATTGGCTAAGTGCAGGAGGATACACAAGGCATGCTTCTTAGCTGGGGCAGGTGTAGCTCATCCATAGTGAGCTGCTAGGAGTCCCTTCCACCTGTGGAATGAGGGGATCTAATCTGGACCTATTTCTACAGCAACGCAAAGAAAATGCTGAAATAAGGCACTGCATCTGGTGGGGAAGTTCAGGCCTCCTAGTGGAGAAGGTGAAGAAGGGCTAAGGAAACACGAATTTCCGCTTTGTATCCAATGGGGTATTTTGGAGTTCTTGATTTGAAGCTGCTGTTTTCTTGTTTAACTACACAAAGCAGGTATAATCTGACTCTAGAAAACATTGCCTGTTTGTTTGCATGTCCTCAATCCATTTGTCCTCTGTATCACTGAGATACTAACTTTGTTCTAAGACTGAAGTCATTATATCGTAAGTCCTGCATTCCCTTTCCCACAGCCTATTTTGCAGTCAGCTGTTCCTAAATCCCATTGTTTAGAGTCTATAGATTTATGTGGTTTAAGAAATTAATTTGAGCAAATTGGTTGATTTGGCCTTTGTGGACCTGCTTTCAGTATGTGGGATAATGCAGTTCAGCTTCATGTTTTGTTGTTGCAAGAACTGGAAACACTTTCAAGAAACTGTAGTGAGAATGTGAAAAAGAACAACAAAAATATAACATAAAGAAAAAGATCTGTACAGCTTTCTAAATGCAGATGCAAGGGTTTTGCTAATCTGTCTGCCCAGATTAATAGATTGGATGGCTGGAAAGGAACTGTTGTCTAGTTTCTTTTCTAGTTTGATGTTATCTGAAAAACAAAAGGTACAGCAAACTTCTTGTTCTGTTAACAAATAATATTTCTGTGTCCTTTCTTTGGCAAAGTTCAATATTAGTTGTTAATGTGATAATTAAGCTACTTAAAATAGTTTTTCTTATGTTGGAATGAATGGTTATACGATGCATATGAATATTCAAACTGTGGTATTTTCCTTCTATTTATAACCTTTCTTTGGTCATGGGATCCTTGATCTGAATATATTTATTTATTTTTGAGATGTTTGTAAAGAACACCTCCAGAGATTGTTAACATTTGTCAGCTCTTGGAATGACAGCTCCAGTCACTGTAGAAGACAAGTAATTTTCCTCTTGAAGAAAAGGGATGCTAATCTCCACCTACAGTAACATGTTTTGAGAAATGTAATGCACTAAGAAAATGTACCAACTACTTGGCTGGAAATTGCTTCCCTTCTGCAAGATAGACAATCATAACATTTTTGGAATTTTTATTTTTACTAGTTTCATAACATAACTCCCTTTTTTGCAAACTAAAATTTCGTGTTTTCAAGAACAGACGAATGTTCAATCAGGTATTGGAGCGGTGTTGTACCATGGTGTGGCATTTCAGATTTCAGTCCAGGTTATGACCGTTGTCCAGGCTCTTTAACTAGAAAACAAATATGCTCTTTATTAAGAGAATGAATAGGTAACGAGCCAGTATGGCACATATATGCTCCCATGTGTTTTGCATAGCTGTAAGGGTAGTTCTTTACAGTGTTGCTCGTGACGTGCAGCTTTTATTGGTGGGAAGCTGGTTTTTAGGTGCAGTTTCTTTGCTGGCTTTCAGAAGCCCATTACTGATTTCTACCTACAAGTAATGTAGGGATAGCAGGTGGAAAGTATATGTAAGTGCATGCATGCGTGTATATCTCAATATATTATTTGCATGTACTAAATATACTAAGCCTAAAGAGCGAGGAAAAGGGCAATTATATTAATGAAGTTGCTTAATTGCGTATAATGAAATTTTTAATTTATTGCAACCTACTGAAACTATCATTGACCTAATAAAGATTATACCCTTTTGCTTGCATAGTTTCCTATTTAAATCAGCAGGAGTATATTAAAACAAATTGCTTAATTGTTGAGAAATTAGATTATTTGATATGTAGAAGGAAAACAAAAACATAGCAATATAAAGATTTACTCTATTTAATAAGCAGTTAAACAAAACTATCTTTTTAAAGATGTTTTGTGCCACAGGCTTATGACATTAGCAAATGAGTCATATCAAGTAACTTGGAAAGGTTTCTAACATTTCAGCTGGAAGCCGTTTGCAGTCATGTCTTCTAAAAATACAGAACTCCGCTGGTTTCACCCCCCAGCCTCATGGGCCTCTTCAGGGGCAGAAAGATGTACAGTAAATGGTCTTTAAGGGCAAGGGGGTGTGAAGGAGAGAAAAGGCTTAACTACAGTTTGTTCTGAAGACCTGTTCTGTCATTAACAAGCCATTAACCTATGCCAATGAGTAGTTTCTTCCCAGGGCAATTTTTGTTGTGGGACTAACTGTAAACAGGAGAGTTGGAGTTGTGTGCGGTCCCTTTCTGTAATGTGCTTCCTCCCATCCCACCACTCCGCTTCCCTGGTGCTCAAACGCACCTGGGGAGCACGTTCCTCCTTCCTCTTCTGCTGTCACTTCATTAGCCTTGTCTCTTTATCTCCTTGTGCAACCCCGCTTGCTTAGCAGGGTGGCTGTTAGCTCCTGTTGCCCTCTACGAGGGAATTGATAAAAGTAACTGCAGAGGTGGAAGGAGATGAGGAAAGTTTCGGGTGAAGTTGGGCTGAAGTGAGTCCTATGCAGAATTGCGGGAACAACAGTCTCCTAGCAGGACATAATTGAGGCAATTAGGAAAAAAGTCATGCTAGCATAAAGGCTGGAACATCTGTTTAATGGTTTAGAAGAAAGTTTAACGTTCGACTTCACTAATGGCACTGAAACTTTTTATCATTAATGTTCACTAAAGAATGACTCACTCTCTGATGCCTAATGACTTTTTGGGAAGGACTCTTCCAGCTGGAGCTTTGCAACTGTTGCATTTGAAGTCATAACACCCCTGGAGAATTCCAGCAGGACAAAACCTATTTTGGCGTGGTTTGTTTTGCATATTTTTGGCATCTGACTAATCCAGTTCTATTTCTTGTTATTGGTCCTGGTTATTGTCTGTATTGGTACTGTGTGCTAGTGCATAATTCCATCATAAGAATTGAAACATCTCAAATGCTAAAGAAAAGTTTTGTTTAAATTCTTTTGTACTTGGTTTGTGCATGGGCAAATACATAGCTGAAGTAAAGACTTGGTTTAAGGTGGGATGCTGTATTAACTGTAAGCCTGGCAATCCAATTAGCTGTTTAACAATTTGAAATTTTTTCCCAGAAACACTCTTATTTTTTTTCCCCTCTTAGCGATTTTCATCATTCCTCTGTTACTTTTAAGCTAGCTGTATCTTTGGAAAAGTAATAAAAGCTTATTTCCTTTGTAACTTGGTTTGTATACTCATGGCTGTCACATTAATCTGGTGTTAGTATTAGATTTTAATAAAAGGCTACATAGCAAGAAGAAAGAGGCTTGCTGATAGTATAGAATATTCCATATAATTTAGTTTTTTATTTTCAATATTTATGGTTTTGGTATATTGTGAATTATATTGGACTTTGCCAAACATCTTTTATAAAAAAACAAACTAACAAAACCCCAAATACAGTAGTTACATTGAGGCAATACTAAAGGCAGTGACAAAAGAAAAAAGCTGGAAGGATACAAATCTGCAAAAAGCTCGTGTTTTACCTGGCTTTGGGATTCAGGGAAAGGAAGAGAGTATTAACAGTGAAGTCATGTTGCTTACGGGCAATTGCATTTTCTATTTTAAGTTCTGATGAAGTTTTGCGTATTTTGGGGGGTTAACATAAAAGAGTGTTTGAGAATGGATTTGGGGGGGGGGCGTGTGTTTGAATTCTCCTGGAAGGTTTATATAGGGCATGCTTGTGTAATTAATTACCACCGCAGGCAGGCTTTCCACATTCGGTGGGGTAGAGGGAATGCGATGGCCTTCTACTTCTTGGTAAACAAGTCAATCTGTTCAGGTTGCTTCCTACCTGTGGTTTGGCTGGTCTCATGTTTAAGAGGGCAGGTACATCTTGTTGGGTGAGGCATTCGTAGGAAAGATTATGGCTGAGATGGTACTACTTTAAACAAACAAGCGATTCACTTATGCCCTGCTCTTGCAGGGGATAAGGATCTGGCTATTAGTAATTCCTAAAAGTTATTGCCATTGCCTTATTTGGCATCCATCATGTAAGCTGTCATGCCTTTTTTTCTAAATTACAATATTATAGTTTTAATGAAAACAAGGGGAATACTTCCTCCCTTCCCAAAGAACTGGTAAAATCAGTATCTTCATATGTAAACTTAATTTAGTGTCTACTGTTGGGGGAGGAGAGGAAGGAAGGGAAAGACAAGAAGAAATTCAGTTTTCTGTTGAATTTCCTGTGTCCATCAGCTAAAAAATCTTCTAAACCCTGCCAGTATTGGATGGATGTTCAAAGTTAATACGGCTCCTGAAGATCCATGTTTTAACTGTGCTTATTATACTGGCCACCCCAAATTCCACTGAAGCCAGTTGTTTTTGTGCATCCCAGCACCTATGGAAATGAGATAAAAAGAATAGCTAATTATGAATTATGGGCTTGTGATACCCTGAGACTGGAGACTGCAGTCAGTGCAGAGGCTTCTTCTCCTAACTCTCCAAGCTGGACTTTTGTTCGAACACATTTTCTGTGGGGACAGTGATCTAATATAAGTTTACAAGAGGATGAGCTTGGACGTGCACTAAAGATATGCAACAGCCTACAGGTAAGAACAATGACTTCTGCTATGAATTCCCAACAATTTAGTTCATTAGTAAGAAAATAAGATGGGGATGTGCATGTGTATGTCCATATGCATACTCTCACTCTTTCTATTTAATGTGGGTTTTGTGGATACTTGTAAAATGTATATATGGTCTTTCTGTTAGAAAAATGTTTCTTTGATATCTCTTACTGCTCACAGGTTCTTGTCACTGTTGGCATATACATTGGTTTCAGATCTTAGGAGAATTCACTGTAATTTATTCTGCAAATGTAGTGTGTGAAGTAGTGCATAGAAATAACGCTAAGTCATAATTAAGTACAGCTATAATAAGCTCTGTGTGTTTCTAAAAGTCAATTATAACACTAAAGTCTAGGGCTGTGACACTTTATTTTTCTTTGACAAATTTAAAGTAATTTGAGCCAGGTTCCTTGGAATCTGGCTCCTTGGAAGAGTTAAGGATAAAAAACCCCAAGAAAACAATAAAGATCTACTTTTTTCCCCTTTATCTTTTTCTAACAGCAAGAATAAAAGACAGATGGTTTATTTTTTCCAACATACTTTCATACGACTTAAAATCAAAGTACAATTGATTATATTCTTGAGAGAGATTTACTTTAGAATTATATTTTGAGTTTTGGAGGTCTACTCTTTGCAAAATGAGTACTGCTAATTTGTTCTACTTTCAATGGAAAATATTGCTATCCACTTAGGTTTGAGAGAGAGCACACCAAATGTAGTTTGTTTGCCTGGGAGCCTTAAAAGAAAAGCGGAGTTCTTGTGTGTCGGGGAGGCGAGGCAGGCTGAAAGCGTCCCAGATACGGTTTGTGTGTGTCCTTTCTTGGAGATGTTAATATCCTGTGGTTTATCTGAGGCAGGTCCTGCTTTTATAGCCAAGATTCACACTTGCATTGTCCAGCTGGGCTTTTTGTTTCTGGGGTTGCTGTTAAAATCTAGTTTGGTGAGTGAACAAGAATGACGCTGGTTATGGATTACTTTGAGTTAGTGGTTGTTAGGATGGGAATGTGGCTTTTATCTCTTCTGGAAAACTTGACATGAGAGTAGTGAAGTGTTGTAAAAATGGCATAATGATGTTAAAGAAGTATATATCATTGCTAACCTCAGATATCTTGATATCTAGTTCATGATTGATGGGCTCATGGGGGAGAGGAGAGGAAAAAGCAGCAGTCTGCTGTGCATCTTTAATTTCTAAATGCCATACCTGATGTGCAAGAAATAAAGAGGAAGAACTGAAATCCTTATTAGGTGGTCAAAGTTATATGCTCTAACAAATTTGGTGAAGTGATTCAGAGGCTTGAATATTTATATTGCCTTATTAATACGAGTGACATTGGTTTCTCAAGGGTGTACATTCTTGCTCTGAGGTCCAGAGTATAGCTGAATTTGAGTGTGGAAGTCTAGGGTAATGATTAAAAGGGAAAAAAGGGGATTTAATGGTGATCTTCCCTTGCAGCTAGCATGATTATTGTAAACGACAGGGGTAGAAAGAGGAAGGGAAAGATTGCTGTTGTATTGGCTGATCGTGATGAATGTCATCCTTAAGCATTTAGGGAAACGAGTGAAATGCTCATGTTCAAGAAAACATCAAGGGAAGATGAATTTCAGAGAGATGGAAAAAGGTAAGAGAATGGAAGCGAAAGAAGAGAATTGGAGAATTGCAGACAATTTACCTAAGTTAAATTCAAGAAAAGTGCTGGAGCTCACAATCTTCAGCAAATACTTTGGGGGGAGCAAAACCCCCCAGGGTGTCTTCATTGAGAGGAACTCTTGTCAAACCAGTCTAATTTAATTTTATAAAAGTGGCAGGCCTTGTAGATGTCAGAGAAGCTGTAGATGAGATACACCTTAAACACCTGGACACTTTTTTTTTTTTCATGCTGCACTTATAACCAAGCAAAAGAAATACATGGTAGATGAAACAGCTGCAAGCTGAATCGACCAGTAGTTAGGAAACTGTGTAGACTAATTGTGTGATGCATCTGCTATTGAATAGGGGCTGAATGTGTTTCTGGAGGGCTTTGTTTGGGTTTGCTCAGAATACTTGCTTACTTTGCAGGTGATTGTGAGGAGGAAGCAGCAAGAACTTTGGAGGACAGGTTTAGGACAAACATGCTGAACCAACAGTCTGTAAAAAGTTGGGTGAAATTTATTAAGGACTATTGCAATGTGCTGCACTTCGTAATAATTAACTGTACAAATACAAGGTGGAGGAACACCTGCTTGGAGAAAACTGAAGAAAAGGTTATAATAGCGGTATTGGATACTACACTAAATGTGAATCAACACTGTTCTGTTTAAAACAAAATAAAAACCATTACACCGGCTGGCGGCCGGTCACCCCTGTTCCCCAGGGCTCGGTTCTGGGGCTGGT
>NW_010519802.1:0-23552 GCF_000687285.1 Phaethon lepturus
AATAATAATAAAGGTATATACAGAAACAAGTGATGCATGATGCAAGAATTGCTTATGATCCGGTGATCAATAGCCCATTCCCAAGCAGTGATTTCTGCCCTCCGGCCAACTGCAGTTTATATACTGAGCATGACGTTATATGGTAGGGAATATCCCTTTGGCCCGGCTTCCCTTTGGCCAGTCTGGGTCAGCTGTCCTGGCTATGGCCCCTCTCAGCTTCTTGTGCACCTCCCCACTTGCAGGGCATGGGAAGCTGGGAAGTCCTTGGCTGAGTATAAGCACTACAACTACTTAGCAACAACGAGCAACATGAATGTGTTGTCAACATTACTCTCATACAATGACAGCAAATGACAGCACTATACCAGCTATTATGAAGAAAATCAACTCTATCCCAGCTGAAACCAAGACAACTTATAATACAGTACTTTGAGATTCAGGCTGTAAACTTATTTCTTAAAAGAATTTTAAGATATTGTAAACCTTTCAGAGACCTTGTGAAAGATTTGAAGCAGTTTGTGGCTTCTTTTTTTTTTTTCTTTTTTTTTTTTCCAGTAAGAACTGAGGACATTGGATCTACTGCTGCTCTCCCAGTCTAGTAATTTTTTAAAAGCGACAGTCTTATTCCTCTTCCCTTCTGGCTGCATCTCCCTTCTGCTGCTAAAATAGTGCCTTTTATTATTGTAGACATAAACTTCTATATTTATACGAAAGAAAGCATAGCCCTTCCAGCAAATTTTCATGAAATCTGCATATCATCTACAATAATCATCCAGACACTTCACAGTTACATGTGCAGGGATCTGAGTCGCTGCTGACCTGTCCTCCCTGCCGGGAGGAGTGGGGTGCCCATGGCAGGTGTGGGCCCCCCAGCCTGGGGCTTTGCTTGGGATTCTGGGGGTGCATTTCTCCCCCCACACTCTCCCCTGACTCCTTCTGGGAGTCCCATGGAGGAAGGCAGTGGGTGCCCATGACACAAAGAGGTTGTTTCTCCGGCAGGACAGTGACAGACAGATGAGCGCAGTGAGGAAGGGGTTGACCAGCTCCAATTGGCTCCAGCTGGACTTGACCAGCCAAGGCATCCCCAACCCCCTGAGAGTGACCTTCTCTGCCCCTACCAGAAATGCAATGCCTGGGGTTCTACTAGTGATGGAAAAAAATTAGACTTACTGGGCTGAAATTTCTACTATGCACTTCGTATTTCATGAAGTAAACAGTACAGAAACAGAGGAAAGGTCTGTACAGTAATGCAAAAAGGAAGCTTCAGAAATATGCATGAGAGATACATTGAGCATTATAAATTATGCATCGGTGTCAGCACACTTGACTGCCCCACTAAAATACACAGGCGTGTATGAATAAAAGAAACATCAAACCTGAACAGTGACAACCAAATAACAGATTTTAGAAGCAAGTTTTCATACAATTTTGCATGTAATTCAGATACAAAATCTTGAAACAGAAAAAGTACTGCTGAATGTAACAAGAGTAAAGGACATGCAATTGTTAAGAGATAGTATCTTCCTGTGCACTAGCGGTGAAATTGTATTGGAGGTAGTTCCAGAAGTGTTCACTAGATACCTGACTGACTGTGAGATGGGGTCATTCAGAGTAGAAAAGCATTTTCACTTTCTTTATTATTTTTTATGTCCTTTTAGTGATTTCCTTGATTTACTAAATTTACTAAATTCACTAAATTCATGCCCCGATAGCAGTGATTTTATGGGGACTGACAAATCATGAGAAACTATTATCAAAATTATGAATGAACTAGGAACAACTCACCAGACTATTGGGCCTTTTGCATCTATAAATTTGAGCTGAATATGAAAAAGAAATTCTTCAAAGACTGAGGTGAGCTGAAACAGATATTATACTTGGTTATACCAGAAGATAGCAAAATCCCCCAAAATTCCCTCCTTTCCCATACAAATTTCTTACTGCACAGTATGTGGGCATACCTTTACACTTTAGCTTCTTGCCCAACAAATCAAATGTGATAATTTTTGGAGGTCAGCTTTGAGCAACTCATTTAGTTGGTAGGACACACCTTTGAGTCTTCTTCAAAACATCCATTTGAACTAAATTACCATATTTATTAACCAGCTACACTACATGCACAGAAAGGGATTAATTTTTCATTTGAAATCCTCCTCCAGTAAGCTATCTAAATGGAAGGAAAGTATTCTGTCTTGTACAAATCCATGATGATCAGCTACAGTACCTGGACCACAGACGTTTCTCCTCTAGCACAAGGTATCATAGAATCATAGCATAGTTTGGGTTGGAAGGGGCCTTTAAAGGTCATCTAGTCCAACCCCCCTGCAGTGAGCAGGGACATCTTCAACTAGATCAGGTTGCTCAGAGCCCCGTCCAGCCTGACCTGGAATGTTTCCAGGGATGGGATATCTATCACCTCTCAGGGCAACCTGTGGCAGTGTTTCACCACCCTCATTGCGAAAAATTGCTTCCTTAATTCTAGTCTGAAGGTACTGCTGCTGCATGTGGGCATTCCAAGAAGTTTGAAGGGCACATAGCAAATCACAGATGCACTGTAGAGTCAGTGGGAGATGTTATCATTCAGCTGACAAAAGAGGCTTCAGGAATGACCTGACCAAAAAATATGGCAAGCAAGGAATTGTGAAAAAGCTGAGTGTGCATCAAAAAGTGCCTTTATTGGTATTGAATCTATTTTAGTAGGGTAAACTAGGCTTCTGTAAGCCCCAGCATGCTGGGAGGGAGTGCTATGTGATGGTCAACTGTGTTGGATATGCTCAAGTTGGGTAAAAGAAATCAGTATTTTATAACACCAAGGAGCTTATAAACAATGACTGATGGTTTAGGTGAGCAGAGAAAAAGAAACAACAGCACAAACAAACAGAAAATAATTTCTTGGCCTATCATCACCGAAGAATAGAACCAGGACCTTGATAAGTAGCACTAAAACCTGGACTACCATGAGTGTTTTTGTGAGATCTGATTAAACCTTGCTTAGTGATAGATTTGCTTATTTGTAACAGACATGGAGCTGATCTGCTGTATCCTGTATAGTTTGTAAGTCCTATCTTGTCTAATACGGTGTAATTCATTTATACTTTGAAGTGATATGGTAAACTGCAGTAGCTTCTTCCCCTGCCTACACAAATTCCTCTTCCCACCATCTTTAGGGATCAGCTTGTGAGTGAGCTGAAAGCACTCTCCCAGTTAACCCACTCTGTTGGTCACTGACCATTTCACCAAAAGTGAAAACTAATTTTCATTTGGTGTGCGGTCATGTTCTTCCTTCACAGACGGTGTGCTCAGCTAGTGGTGGCTGGAAATGCTTGAAGCAGTTGGAAGAGACTGTGATAAGCAGATGAAAAGGCAAAAAACCCCAGAATTCACTGCCAGTAAATAGTAATGCATTGGGATGAGGAAAATCAATACACTGGGCTTTGATGGCTTTCATTATTCTCCTGCCTGCCCCGTGGTAGGATGAACAGGTCTAGTAAGAATCAGGTTCTCCACTCTGAAGTGGTTGCAGGGATGGATACTTCTCATGTATTCTTTACTGTATCTCCAATCTCATGTAACATTCCTCATCCATGAAGTCTATGTTATGGTCCTGGAATACCAGTGCATCAGAAATACACGCAAGAAAATCAAGATACAGCTAAAAATAGCAAAGTTAATTTAAAAAGGATTGTTCCTCACCGCCAAACTCTCATTGATAATATTTCAACAAGCAAATACCTAACAAAAGATGAGTCAAATAAAGTCAAAGAAAAACAATTTGACAAGGACTTTGAAATAGGCATAATTTATAGACTTATGCATATTACAAGTAGCTATTAGACTATACTAAAGTACCTAGCAAAAAGTTTTAAATTTAAAAAATGGACAAGAAACCCTGAAAGAAAATACAAGACACAAAAAGAAAAAATGTTTTTTCAAAATATGTCTAAAAATCTGAATGTTGATTTATACTACAGTTAACAGTCACTGTAAACCTTATGCTTTTCTTAACTTTGTAGAAAATCAGTGCAAGATAATTACAATTATAATTCTTTCTATACGTATGAAGTTCCAGAAAAAATAAGACAAAAAATGAAATGTTTTCTGCAAGACCTTAAAGATATTAGTTTCAAAACTTGAGTACTTTAAATATATTTGAATAATAATTTTGCACTGAGACAATTACTTTTTTTTACAGGTCTTTCTAAATTAAAAAGAAATTACTTAGCGACATAATTTGTGAAGATGTTTGGATGTGGTACCATCAGTTGGCTACCATACCAACAGTGGTAACATCTGAATATGACGTTTTAAAAGAATATGAAACAGAGTTCATATGAAATGTTCAAAATATATTTAAGAAAAATAAATTTCCCCACAACATTCTCTTTTAAACGCTGTAGTTTAATTTCATACCTCATTGACTGCATAACATGACAGCATGCTTGTTACCCTTTAGTTACAAAGAAGCACTAAAAGCATGGACTTCATGTGTACTTAGAACTGTTAAGGAATAGATGTGTTCATAATAGAGGTTAAAGCAGTTAGTTACGTTCAAATCTCTTTGGTTTTATGTGCATGGTCACTATGGTAAAAGTCTCTGTACTTGGAATATGAACTAATGGTGAAAAACACTCAAGTGCATAGAAGAATAATGGTCCATGGGTGCAGAAGAAAAGTGTTGCTCTTTGCAGATTAAGCTTTGGCCAGAAACCTTTATTGCTAGATGCCTGAAATGAGACAATTGATTCTACTTTCTGTCGAGACTGTTCAAGAGAGTAATGTATTCTTGTGTCCTGCTTATTGTCCTTTTTCCATGCAGAGATCCAAGAAATAATACCCTTAAGGCACTTCTGCCAACTCGGATGTCCTCACTGAGAGATTCCTAAGAATTTATAAAGTTGAGAAGAAAAAATAGATCAGCTTTAGGTGTGGTAAGTAACTAAGCTGTGTCAAGAATCTCCAGTGCTGCTCCCTAGACGTTCATGTTAAGGGATCACATCACAGCTTGTTTCTTGGTTATTTGACAGAGTTTCTTTCTGAAGAAAATGAGAGCAAAATATTACTTACACTTCATAATATTTACATGCATTGAATTTTATCTCATTTTAGCATGCAGTAGGGCTACAGTCAGTGTACATAGAAAAGACAGGAAAATGACAAGTATATCTAAGTCTCTCATTTAGAAAATTGTAGCTGGAGAGTGATGAATAGGAATGCCCTTGTAGACGGTGAGCTTGAGGGTATATAAGTGCCAAGTATTTCCTTAGTTATTAAATGGCTGTCCTGTTCTTCAAAGGGCTGGACACTATATGACATTAGAACCTTTGAGAATCAGACACTTGTACATAAATGAAGATGTATGATTGAATTGAACTGAATTATAAGTGCACTCATAATGTTCATTGGGAATGTGAATCGACTTAAAAGAATGAAAATCTGTACAAAAAAAAAGCTTTGAATTTTTTTTCTTCTTCTCCAACTGTAGTTAAAGTCAGTGGCCAGGAACTAGGTTGTGCAGTGCATGTAAGGTGCCTTTCAGTTACTTAAAAGAAGTAGAAGCAGATCGAATGTGTGTAGACAATTGTTATCAGAAGGTTGCTGGAATACTGGCAAGATAACAGGACTTAGAACAGGCAAAAAAATATGGTACAAAAAATGGAACATAAACTTTATGATAAGAAGTTTAAGTACCTAGAAGTGATTGAGTACTGGTGTAAAAGAGATTGGTATGTAGTGTTTTTCAATAGTCTTTAAGTGGACAGAGAGAGGTGCACAGACTACAACCTAGTTAGGTAGATTCAATTTTGAATTAAAGTGTAGATTTATAAATGTGGAGGTAATTTATTTTCAGAGAAGCTGTTTAAGAAAAGTGAAAACTAATTTTCTTTTAAATTAAATGAGATTTAAAAAGAGAAGAAATAAAATGGGAAATCTTTTTAAAACATGATGTTTATTTCTGCATCTGGAAGTTTTTAGAGGTTTGGTGGTCACTTTGTAGTCTTGAACTATATATAAAATCTATGACACAGATTAAAGAGCAACGAAACATGTTTTTAGATAATGCATATTTGGCCTAATTCTATTAAACTCTTTCACTCTGAAGCATATTCCTTGTGTAAAAGAATATTTGGAAGTATCACTTACCAGATTTGTTGTCTTCATTTTATTTTTTAAAAAAAGGAAAAGGTATTATGACTGCAGGTCTGCAGAGGAAATATACCCCGGGGGCAAAGGGAAGAGGGAAATGACTTGTTCACAATCAACAGAATTCTTAACTAAAATCTAATGTAAAAGGCATACTTGGGCTATCCCATTGGCTGTAGTTTCTGCCCTCATTTTGCACTGTGTGTCCCACCAGAGATAATAGAATTGCAAAGTTGTTTCTTGGAATGCAATTTGAGTAGTTTAATCATAGAATCATAGAACGATAGAATAACAGTTTGGAAGGGACCTCAAGGATCATTTAGTCCAATCTTTATTGGCGAAAACACAGTCTCGACAAGATGGCCCAGCACCCTGTCCAGCTGAATCTTAGAAGTGTCTAATGTTGGGTAATCCACCACTTCCCTGGGGAGATTATTCTAATGGCTGATTGTTCTCATTGTGAAAAATTTTCCTTTTGTCCAACTGGAATCCCCCGAGGAGTAACTTATACCCATTACCCCTTGTCTTTTCTACATGAGTCCTTGTAAAAACGGAATCTTCATCTTCTTTGTAGACACCCTTTAAATATTGGAACATGGTGATAAGGTCTCCCTAAACCTTCTTTTCTCAAGGCTGAACAAACACAGTACTCTCAGCCTTTCTTCATATGGCAGGCTACCCAGCTGTAATGACAGCCCATAAAAGAACTTGATATGAAGAATCTTTGACATAGATGATGAGCAAGGTTCTTGGGCCTTAGGCTTCATTTGTACAAATGTTTGTTAGGAATAAAAATCTTCATAAACTGAGCACTATGTTGTGGAATAACTTAGGGAGAAAAATGTGTACTCACTTACCAAGAGGCTGCTTTTAAATTAGTCACCTTCCAAAATCCTTCTTAATTTGGATGTCATGAATACCAGATAACTTTAGTTGACCTCATTTCTGTTATTTATGCACCTTATCCAGTGCTGTATTCATCCAGTGTTGTCTTCAGGCATGGGAAATGTTAGACAGTTAGTTAGGGCAGCAGACTGCCAGGATAACAAAGTGAACACAGGTTAGTTTTGTACTTTGCCTGTATGAAAGCAAAATAAATTGCAATTGCTGCTTATCAAAGTGTGGGACTGAACAATGGTTGCTAGTGTTGAAAGGAAAAAAAAGAAGCCAAAACAGGAGAAAAGAAGGAAAGAATAAAGGGCCTTATGATGTTTTTCACCCTTGCATAATCCCACTCTTCAGGGGGTCTGTCTCAACCCTTCATCATATTTCCCTTCCTTTCCCTTCCTTCCCTTCCCTTCCCTCACTTTTTATCTCAATTGGGAGTTGGGAATTGCTCGTAAGAACATCATTATACCATTATATAGATAAGGTACAGCCAGACCTTGATTGCTCTTCTCTCTTTGGGTTCCATTATGTCAAAAGACACAGAAATGAGAAAGTATGAAAAAAGATATGAAAATGCCAGCACTTCTTCTGAAAATGTAGAGATACACAGCTTGCCAGTGACAACGGTTGAATAGATACATCATTTAGGAAGCAGTTGTCACGGGCAGGCTATGTATCTGTACAGCCTCTATCCATTAAGTAATTGGATAGGATCCATTGATAGCTTGCTAAAATACAGAAGATGGCACTAAATGCATCACTGGTAAGTGTATTTGTAAATGCTAATGATTTTTTTAGTTCCCGTATATATTGCTTAGGAACACATTCAAATCCTTGGCATAACATCACAAAACCTGTTACCCAGATTTGTAATGTAAACTGTATAGACTGGCCCTACAGAATACCCTTCCTGTTTTACCCTCAAGTATGTATTCAACTTTAGTGAATTAAATGTAATATTTATTTTTATTCTTCCAAAATAAACATTTCCAGTAATAACCTTTTATCTTGTCTTACATTTTACCAGGATAAAACTGCATTCGGTAGGAACTTTTAACTTATTTTCCTGATGCACAATCAGCAAAAGGTTACTAAACCAGCCATTAATTCATATAAACTGTTATTACAACTGGGGACAATCCAACCAATACAGTTGTTGATTCTAAGGGCTGTTCTCCTGTCCAGATGTAAATGCCTCTTGTGGGATGAGCTGGATTACCCTCTATTCTCCACTGTCAGTACTGAGAAGCAACTTGATCCACTTGCCTAAATGTAGGCTTCTAGTGTTTGTGATGTGTTGGGGTGTCTGTGACTTCTGCAGAGGGCCAACAGGTATGATCCAAGGAGATCTACACCCTGCAAACCAGCAGCCAGAGGCCAGACAGGATACCCTGAGGCATCTTTTCATGGAGTTGTTTACACTTAGGTAACTGATTCTTCCCTTAGCTCTCTACTGAATTGTAATAAAAGCTTAGACATCTTTGCACACAAGTATCTCAAACTTTAAACAAAGATTTTTAGTGTGATTTTGGAGGCTGCAAAGTATTTTATATATTCTCCACTTGGTACTCCAGGTGGCTGTGTTTCTCCTGTAGGTTCTATGTCAAGTGTGCCAACCTCATACTGGTACTATGGTTTTCTTATAGTGTCTCATATTGAACTAGATGTCTAGTTTTAACTACTGAATAAATTAGTTTAAGAAATTATTTTCCATACAACTTAAAATATTTAGTGTTGCACCTGCTTTTTACTGGGCTATCATGGATATTTTGAATGGAAGATTAAGAAAAAAATAAACAATACATAGGTGCAAAGAAATCTTTTTGCTTCTACTCCAGTCTCAATTTTTTCACTTGTAGTGATTGTTTCATAAACTGATGAGTGAGACTAATATATCTTCTAAACCATAACATAAAATGAGAGAAGCTTCATTTTTTTTTTTCCTTTCTTCCAATAGTTAATTCTTTCTTGTATGCATTATACCCTGCTTGCACTCATCTTCATTTAGATTTGATGCTAGCCTGCCTACAATCATAGAATCATAGAATAGTTTGGGTTGGAAGGGACAATTAAAGGTCATCTAGTCCAACCCCCACTGCAGTGAGGAGGGACATCTTCAACTAAATCAGCTTGCGCACAAGCCCCATCCAACCTGACCTTCAATGTTGCCAGGGATGGGGTATCCACCACCTCTGTGGGCAACCTGTGCCAGTGTTTCGCCACCCTCACTGTGAAAAATTTCTTCCTTACATCTAGCCAAAATCTATCGTCTTGTAGTTAAAAAACCATTAGCCCTTGTCCTATTGCAACAGGCCCTGCTAAAAAGTCTGTCCCCATCTTTTTTCTGAGCCCCCTTTAAGTACTGGAGGTCTGCAAGAAGGTGTCCCCAGAGCCTTCTCTTCTCCAGGCTCAAGAACCCCAACTCTCTCACCACTTCCTCGTAGGAGAGGTGTTCCAGTCCTCTGGTATTTCTGTGACCCTCCTCTGGACCGACTCCAACAGGTCCATTTCTTCCCTGTGCTGAGGGTTCCAGAGCTGGACGCAGTACTCCAGGTGGGGTCTCACCAGAGCGCAATAGAGGGGCACAATCACCTCCCGTGACCTGCTGCCCATGCTTCTTTGGATGCAGCCCAGGACACGGTTGACCTTCTGGGTTATGAGTGTGCATTGCCAGCTCATGTCCAGCTTTTCATCCACCAGTACCCCCAAGTCCTTCTTGGCAGGGCTGCTCTCAATCCCTTAATCCCCCAGCTTGTGTTTATACTGAGGGTTTCCTCGACCCAGGTGCAGGACTCTGCACTTGGCCTTGTTGAACCTCATGATATTTACAGCTTTATTCAAATCCATTTGCTTTTGCTATTTTTCTTGTTATTATACAGAGGAACCAATTTAAGCACACGTAAAATCTGCTGGAACACCTGCCACCCCCAACACCACCCACACATGACAGAAATGTACTCTAGAAAGCTACATTTTAGATGCTTTAGTCAAAGTGAATAGATATTTTTAATATTCCTTGCTGCCTGTATAATCAACAAAGGATTCCCTTTTCAGCCTTCTATCTTTTTATCTGGGTGCATCATTTCTGTTTCTCTTTTCTAAAACTTCCTAGAGCTTCAGTACAGAGTGATTAGCAACTTAAAAGTTCACATCTATCCTCACACTTTTAGAGAACCCAAGTGCAGGGGGTGAGGGGCTTTGCCTGTCTTCTCCTGGTAAAATATTTCATAGTCCATTTCTTCCACTGAGGATAATGTTACATTTTATCACCACTACCATGGGCAATAGGATAAAGAAGCATCCATACTGTCTGAATATGTTTTCTGATTTCTCAATGAACAATTTAAAGTGAAGGAGGATATGAAGAGGCAGATATTCCACCATGTGTGTTTCACTGCTATTTATTGTAAGGGAAGTTATTTACTTAGGCTACTAAAATAGTGGTTGCATTTATTAAGCTCTGCCAGTAGGGCTCTCTCTTGCATTATGTTTTAATTCAATCAGGATATTTTCATTTTTTGTGTATAGTCTCCTTTTCTAGGCAATTTTAACCCTGAAATGATAAATCACTAGTCCTATTTATGGAAGCTATTAGCCAAAGAATTCGAGTGCCTTTGTATTCAGAGTTTGGATGGGAAGATATTTCTAAGATATTTCCTTTTAAAGTCATTTGATTCTTGTTTAGTTAAGATGTGCAGATGCAGTTAATGCCCAACACTTTTAACTGCAATGTCTCTTAGGAAATTTAAATAGCCAAAGTCTTAAAATTTAACTACTTGCCACTGAAGTCTCAAAATCTTAATATATACCTCCAAGAGGAGGTGGGAATATTGATGGTGGTCCAGATCCCACATCTATCCCAGGATAGACAGATATTATGATTTTTTTTTTCATATCTCAGTTCCTTCATTTCTACCAAAGTCTACATGCTGTACTAAAGACAGTGATGACAAAACCCAACAGAAATCCCACAGTAAATTTCATGTAAGAAATTGATCTTCATCGTAAAATAACAAGATCATTTATAAAGGCTATATCTGTAAAAGTAATGTAATCAGTGTTTAAGGGAAAACATTGATAGCTAAAGGTGTACAGATATTATGTCTCTACCTTGAATCTGTGTTGGGACAAGACTTGGGTACAGAGCATTGCTCCATGTCTTATGGTTCCTATTGGAAAGGAAATCCATGCCAGTATACACATCGCCCATTCTGAACAATTAGGGATCAGGACTATACCCATAACAAAAATGAGACCTAATTTCAGTTTATACCAAACCATATAGACCCTTAAATGATCAAGGGCCTTCCTTTCAAAGGAATCAGGACTGCCGCAGAACATATACACTGTACATGTGCTTTCCTAGTAAGTAAGGTTTTAACAATTTTTTTTTTACTACACCTAGTACCCCCACTGCCAAAGATATCCGTGTGTATTTCTGTGTGGTAATTTTGTTTTGATAAGAAAGTTACTCTTTTTTTGGATATACAGAATGAAAAAATTCCAATGTTAACAAGAGTATCTGTTGACTTAGTGGTCTGTAGAAAGAGATTTATCCCATTTATCTCAAATGTCTGTCAAAGGCTTTTGAAAATGTCTATCTCTCCTCATTAGATACAATTATACCTGGCTTAAACTAATCACCTGTCTGTTTACAGAGTAAAAATAAGCTCAGATGCTTCCATCTTTTTCTTCCTTCAGAAATTTCCCATTTTATGTTCAACAGCTATGTTTAGCCTTTAGTACCCAAATCCTAGACACCTTCAGAAACATTACTTTGATGCAGTTATAAAACACTCATGTGAGGTAAAAGAGTCATAGCAGACATAATGACAATGTCCCAAGGGTATCTAACTCACTTCAGAATAGGTACATTGCTTGGCAGCAGCTAAGACTTTGTCATAAATTCATATTCAGGACTGGTATAATTTTAAGGGTCACTGTGATAGAGGTGGTTTGTTTTGTAGGCCAGCTTGCCCTATCTGTTACTCTTCTGCTGTTATTTTTGAGAATTATTTCCCTGGAGTTTGGTAGTGATGCAAACATTCAGAATTCTCAAAGACAGAATTCTCAAGTTTGGTTTTTTTTTATTCTTTTTAAGGCGTCTGTTTTCTTTTTATTGGTTATGTGCATCCCAATTAGCACACAACAACTTTTAGCTGTTGCATTTATTCCAACATGATGAAAAGAGCTTTCACATCAGAATTTTACAGCAGATTTTCAGATCTGTTTGTCTGTTCATGTTCTGTTTTACAACTGTATACAGACCCCTAGAAAATCTTTGGATGGATTCCGGAAACTTGAACACGCAAGCAATGTTTTTGAAATCAGGTGTTTAAGTAGGGATTTAAGTAGTTAATTTTCAAAGTCTGAGATTGCAGACTTACATGTAGTTAAATATGTTAACCGTATATCACAACAACCAATGATCCAAGTTTCAGCTCATCTAATTTAGATTAATTATGAATTAGATTAGAAAGTGATTCAGAGCACAGAATAAGGTCAGTATCTTCTTGGTAGTTTGTAGCTTTTTCCATTGACTGGAGACAGAACCTAGACGGCTGCCTCTGAGGCAACTCAAGATAAAAGAGATTAATCTTTTCCTAAGTGACCATATTGTGACGACATTTAAAAATTGAAAGTATGCACCACAGTTTCTTTTAAATACTGGATATAGTATAATACAACAGCATAGATGAAGACTGAACCAAGACTTTAGTTAATTCTGAATCAGTGGGCAGTCTGGAGATTTTTAATTCTTTGCCTTTGTTTTTAATTTCCTGTTAGGGTTTACATCTGCAATCAAGATCCAAAAATTATAAAATACTGATAGAAAGGCTAATATTGCAGAATTTCTAGCTGTGAATGACACCAGAGTAGAATTGTTATTGTTATTGCTATTATTGTTATTGTTGATGTTATTGTTATTATTGTGTGAAATTAAAAAAAATATGGCCTTCTCAGGGCTTTTCTAATGGGAAGAAATCTAAGTTCTAATAAACAATGGACCTTTATTCAGCCAAACCAAAATCTGAGTACATCTTCCCTCATGGCCTTCTGCCATGGAATACTGAACATAGACTGAATGGCATTGATCAAAATGAGATTTTATTTGAGTCACAAAAATTTATAATATATCAGGCAGCTCTAGCAGCAGCTAAAGAGGTGAGAGGTAAGATTTTTTATTTAAATTTTTCCCCTCTCCACATCACTGCTGCACAATGCCAGGATTAATTTATGATTCTTTTTTCATATCTCAGTTCTTTCGTTTCTACCAAGGTCAACATGCTGTACTAAAGACAGTGATGACAAAACCCAACAGAAATCCCACAGTAAATTTCATTTAAGAAATTGATCCTCATTGTAAAATAACAAGATCATTTATAAAGGCTATATCTGTAAAAGTAATGTGATCAGTATTTAAGGGAATACATTGATAGCTAAAGGTGTACATAGAGAAATTGTGGAAGAAACATAAAATACGTAATTTTTCCTTCTGTTCTTATTTGTTACCATTAGTTATTCCTAACATTTCATGGCTGCGTTTTTCATTAGTAGAACCTTAGATAAAAATCTGTATGTTTCTTTAAGTAAATCCGTATTCATTCAGTTACAGTTTACATTTGCAATGCTATGTGTTTAGAGAATTTGCAGGGTTGCTGGAAATGACAGAAGAGGAAGGAGGACAACAGTAAGGCAGAGAATGTCATTGCCAATTTGTCACCTTTTTCCTTTTTCAGTATTGAAAAGAAAAGCTTTCGGGTGGTGGAGGGGAATCTGGCATAGGTTCTTAAGTTTTATATGTAAATTCATGACCATTTGCGCTTCTTCCAGAAATGTGCACAGGCGCATGAGTGATATTCATGTTAGAAATATTTTTGTAGAAATGAGATACATAAGCAATTAACATGATTAACCATTTTACTTTCATTTGACATGTGCTCACAACTTTAATAATATGCTTTCTACCACCAGGGATCCATATATTTATAGACTGGTTTTTTTCAAAGTACCTGTTCTCTGAGATGTATGTAACTGCAGTCAAAAGTAAACAAACAAACTAGAAAATATTCAACACCATGAAACTCCACTTAACTGGTTACTGATAAATGATATATAGATGACATTTAAATAAGACTTTTAATAGTTGGAAATGTAAATATTGTTGCTAAATTTGCATTTTTTCTGCAGAATCATAAGGTCACTACTGTATACTATAGACTCCACAGGTGACTTTATAACTTCTTGGATGGATTTAACTTCACATGTATTTGTTTACAGGCCTATTTCTGTAGCAAATAGTTTCAGTTTTATCAAGATTGTACAAATCCTGGTTTAGAGATTAAATTGTTTTTAACTCCATCCATGGCCTTGCTCTGCCTTGTGTCTAACACTTCAAAGCTCAAAGCTGATACCAACTTAAGACAGACCATCCTTGTCTCATAATGAAAATTAGCTACATTTTGTTGCTAATTGTCTCTTATTTTATCACCAGAAGTTGCATTTAATGTGATGAATTTAAAGAGTCAAGATGTACTGTGAGTCCCTCAGCTGCTGCTCCACAGGGCTTGGGTCTTCTTTAGGTCCTGCCTCACATTCTGTCTCAGGCCCTGTCTTCTTTTTTTCCTCTTTGCTGCACGAGCCATATGTGGGTGATTCAGATAGCCTGGGGCAACTTAGACTGGTGTCCTGGAAGTAATACTGAAGAAGCTGAGTCTTGTTCATGTCATTCACCCACTCTTGTAGATGTCCTTTGGAATTCCTCGTAAAATTAATTCTACAAAACCAAGATCTCCTTAACGTTGTGACTTTTCTTAGGTGAAGTTCATGAGGAACCCCATTCCATGCTACTATGGTATCTACAGAAGTGCAACAAATACCTCCAACCTTTCATTTAATCTGTTTGTTTATTAGATTGTTCTCAGTATTTCATCTAGAGTTTACAACAAATAATTTGTTTTCTTATCAGTTTCATTAAATATTCACCCTTTTGGTCTGTTGACAAGATCTCTAAAATTACTTGTAAAATTATAATAGTTATTATTATTATTATTCTGTTTTTGAAGTCAGGGGTTAAAAGTTTCTTTCAATAGAACAGATTGACAATGCCATGGTAAAAGACAACATAAAACAAACAAAAAAAACCCAAAGCAACTCTAGTAATTACAAATTGAAAAAAAATGGTTTGATGAGGAATGAATACAATGTCAGAAAGATGGCTTTGAATATATGGTTGTTAAAGTTTCTATTTCAAGACAATCATTCAGCTGACAGCAACAACACCAAACCACAAACAAGCAAACAAAGAAACATTCCCTGCCCCCAAAATCCCAAAGAATGGTAAACATAAAGAACATAAGAACTATATAGAACTGAGAAATAACCAGTCAATGAGATTATCAATAAAAAGATAAATGAGAAGAAAATTGGTTTATAGTGCTATCAAAGCTTTAATCAAAGGTGTTTAAGAGATATTAATTTATTATTCTTCAACTAAAATGTGAAACTTTTATATAAAACCAGCTCTCTGCAGGGTAAGAATATTTAGAACTTTTCTAAAGAAAAAACACTTCTATAAGCTTTTGGCTTTCTCTAGATGAAATGTAGGGGTAGTGCTATGCAAGCAAACTCATTAAAGGAAAGAAGAAAAAAAACATGATCAATGCATTCTTTGAATAACTGTGGTGGGTTATTGACCTTGGCTGGCTGCCAGACCCTGCCCAGCCTCTTTCTCACCTTCTCTGCTCAACAGGACAATGTAAGAAAATAAAAGCCCAAGGTCAAGATACAGAAAGGAAGATCACATATCAATTACTACCATAGGCAAAACAGTTGACTTGGCAAAAAAAAAAAAAAAAAAATTAATTTATTGCCAAATAAAATAGAGTTGGATGGTGAGAAAGAAAGACAAGAATTAAAACACCTTCCCCTGACCCATCTTTTTTTCCGAGGCTCAACTTCACTCCTTCACTCCTGACTCCTCTACCTACCCTATAGAGTTGGATGGTGAGAAAGAAAGACAAGAATTAAAACACCTTCCCCTGACCCATCTTTTTTTCCGAGGCTCAACTTCACTCCTTCACTCCTGACTCCTCTACCTACCCTTAGCCTGAGTGGCACAGGTGTGACAGGGAATGGGGTGTTGCAGTCAGTCCTCAACACTTGAACTCTGCCACTCCTTCCTCCTAACACTTTTCTCATGCTCTAGCATGAGTCCTCTCCATAGGCCGCAGTTCCTTTAGGAAGTATCCACCTACTCTGGTGTGGGAATCTCCATGGGCTGCAGTGTGGATATCCCCGCTGATGTGGTCCTTTCCACAGGCTGCAGGAGCACCTCCTCCCTCTCCTTTATCTCTCACCTTGGTGTCTGCAGGGATGTTTCTTACTTTTTTTTTTTTTTTTAATTTTCCCCTCACTATTCCCTCCTGGGCAGCATTTTGCCTTTTCTTGAGTACATTTTCCCAGAGACACCACCATCTTGGCTGAGGGGCTCAGCTGTGTCCTGTGGTGGGTCGGTTGGAACCAGCAAGACCTGTCTGTATCCAGCACAGGACAGCCTGTGTTCACTCCTCACAGAGGCCACCTCTGAAGTTCCCCACTGCGAAAGCCTTGACACCTACACAGTGACCTTCTCTGTAGTTTCACACTTTTCTTCTTTTTGTTGCATCTGTAGTATATAAATTTCTTTGTCAAATACATGTGCATCTTCTGGCAGTAAATACTTTGAGCTATATGGACTTCCTAATCTACACATGAAAATATTGCACAGAGTATATACAATGTGTACTAAATGACAATGATACAACAATTTGGCTTCATTCTTTTTCTTCCCTTCATTGCATGAGACGTTTTGCTTATGTATAAGCAACGTACCAAGTGGTATCTGTGGTTGAGGACTACTTCTGGCACCTCTGAGCTACACAATACATTCTGTCTTCTCTTTTTCGTACACTGTTTTTTAAGTCTCAAGATACAAATTTATTTTCTAATCAAAAGTTATTGAAATCTTAGAAAGGCGTCCAAATGAGATACAATATCAGTAAAATCCTCAGAGAAAGTACCAGAATTTTAACATAAAGAGTTGTTTGATACGTTACTCCATCACCTTTTAAATTTGCAAAGCAAAACACCCAGTGATTGACTTAGATGTTTAATTATACCACCACCTTTGAAACACCAGAGAAATATTTGTAGGGTTTTTTTGTCTTTTGACTGTTACAAAGTATACCATAAGTCTGCCATGGTTGATCTTTCACGTATGTTCCTACCTTTAAGAACTGGTTCCAGAATTTAGGTTTCTGAGTAGACAGAGGCACCATGTGCAGTCAAAATTCAGGCATCACAGCTCTGAAGAATAAAAAGATTTCAAACACATACTTACTATTGCCTATAATAGGATTCTTCTCATTTAATTTTAGCCATCTAAAAGTCAAGTGTCTAGTTTAAGTTATTGATTGAAGCTGCTTCCATTAGTAGTGGAGAGAGGGAGGCATGTCCATCAAGTTGTTCATCCTTGTAACATATGTAGGTGGAAGAAGTAATTCCTTGAAGGAGTTATTATGTTTCTATATTAATTCTAGAAGAAATTTGAATAACTGGAAGAGAGATTTCTGGAGACCTGAAGTTAGATGAGATAAATCCTATTATTTTTTAATTTTCTCTGGACAGGATTTTTACTCTATGTGCTTTTGGCTTTCTCTAGATGAAATGTAGGGGTAGTGCTATGCAAACAAACTGATTAAAGAAAAGAAGGAAAAAAAATCTTCAAAAATAGTAATCAGCAATATGCAATTAGTGGCTATTTTCTAAAAGCTGTGTCTGCTATTAGGATGTAAAAGGCAAAGATACGTTCAAATTCACTGGTGTTGTCTTCCCTGCTCCCTTGAGAGAAGGATTGGGAGTGGCTCTGCTAAACCTATAATTACTTTTTTTTTTCCTTAGTCCATTATACCGTACAAACAATTTTCTGTCTTATACAGAAGCTTGTTTTCTTTCAAAGGCCAAAAGTGATCATTAATCTCATTCATAGACTCTTTTTCAAGTGAATCGGAAATTAATCTGAAACTTTCTGTTTACCAAAAGGGAATCAAGTTTTCTGTGGCTTTTTGTTGGGGATTTTGGTGGTGTTTTTTTTTGTTTGTTTGTTTTGTTTTGTTTTGTTTTTTAATGTGAACTAAAGGGTCATCATAACCTTCATAAAAAACAACATGGCATTGCCTGAGCAAGATCTAAGTAAGCAGAACTATGCAAAACTATGTTTCTTTTCTGTTTCTGTGAAGGATTCAGTGCTTTGAATGAAATTTTTCACATTTGTGAGCAGCAAAGTAATGAACAAATTACCTGTATGACAAGTGCACTACATTTCTGTCATCTATCTGCAAGTGGCACTTGTAGGAGACAAAAGACAAAATGCAGGTAGAAAATCAGGTCTGGGTAAATTTTCCATTGATCTGGATCAAATTTAACTTTCCCTTAGATATAAATCCTCTATGTATTTTCTGTGTGTTCTGCTGCTGACTCTAATCCATGAGTCAACATTTTCAAAACACATAGTATTTCAATGATACTGAAAACTCTTTAACATATTCACATACAAAGCTCTAATGAAAAGTTGTGCAGAGTTGCATAGAAGCCAAGAGGATTTATTAAACTTTATAACAGTTCTGAAGAAATTACTCTAGAAAAAAATGTCAATTTTAATAGAGAGTGCTATTATTTTTCTCTAGCTTTATAAAACATTCCCAAAAAGCCCATGCTGGGAAATACAATTCTCTATTATATATATAAGATGATCAAATATTTCTAAAAATGTCTTTTTTTGTGTTCTATACTTTTTCCTCAAATTATTTTTTAGAAGTAATAGGTACCTCAGTTCTTAATGAATGTTGATTCTGTTTCAATTTCCTATAATAGTTCTTACCATTATTCCTTTTTTTGTTTGAGGGGGAAATATAATTTCTTTCAATAACTGTATATTTCCATGGAAACACCATTCCTTGACTGTTACGTCTGCTGTGCTGTTTTTCTGTTGGTTTTTTTCCTTGTGCTTTAGTATTTATTTTTGCAATGGAATTTTCTCAAAGTACATCTCATTGATTCATACAGAATAGCATCTTTTGCTGCCACTGTCCTATCCTTTTCAGATGGAGGGAACCGGTTCTGCTGCAATGTGCCTCAATAAGTTTTCCATTATCTATGAGGATACAGGAGATCTTTATTTACTTGTCATGTCTTTAAAAAACATTCAAACTCCAGAAGAATTCAAAGCCTTTTTACATGTACAAAGTAGTCAGTGGAAAAAAAATAGGTGGACATTTTTCCAGTACTGGGTCTTATGACAAGTTCAAAAAACACTTCTTTGCAATATCCTGCTTTATTAACAGGATGTTAAAAGCCTTAATATCATCATGGTATAATGCAACAATAATTTGATGTGACTGAACAATACTAATAGAACACAATAGTTAATAATATGATGTGATGGACAGTCATAGTTGTTCACATGTTATTTTGACAGGCCAGTCTAAATAACTAGTGTTTCAAAGGACATCATCTCAGAACACATAGACCACATAGCTTCTCTTGAAACTCTGAGACATAATGATAATAATCAGCTTGCTTCTTTGCACTTGCTGGAAGGTGTTTGCTATTTCTATGTGTTCAAACTAGTGTTGCTGTGTCATCTCAAAAGGATTTCATATGAGATTGGATAAGAATGAGAACATTTATTTGTAGAGTTTTTATACATTTATGCATCAACATAGAATGGACAAAAAGGTAGATTCTGAAGATACATGTTGCTTTATAATTATAATTAAAGAATTCTTATGAGAAGGAAATACCTTGGAACTTCTCAATGCATAGCCAATCACCCAAATACATTTTTTTTCCGTAAAGTGTCAGTAATTTTTATGTCAGTTTTGGTTACTTTTTTATTTACTAAGCTTGAAAAATGCTTTCATGATTCCAAGGAAAGATTTACCAAAATGAATTAATAATAACATTTTATAGGAATTTAGATTAATCTTATTAAAGAGAGAGTACAAGTAGTTATTTAAAAAGCCATATAAAATTGGAGGAAGTAAACACAGCATCACTACCTTCATTATACTGTATGTGACATTATTAAATGCAATACCAAATCTTACCACTTTATGTTACACATTTACTGCTACTATGTCTGAGTCTTCCCCCAATGCCTGAATATCTTATGCTGTGATTATGTTTACAAATTTCTAACTTCTATGGCAGTCTTCTGCCAAGAATATTGTTCTAACAACTGCCAAATTTATACATTTAGTATTAGTCCATATTGCAGTATGCTAGGTGGCATTCTCTAGCTCAAAATACTCAATGCAGTCAACATAACTTTTATAGATTAATAGACTTATAGATTTATAGGTTTGCAAGGCTGGGATGAATGATTATATCTTCTTAGACAGATCCTGTGTATGACACAGGATTAGTACTTCCCTGGATTGATCTTTTTTTGACTAGAACATATTTTTCAGGAAAACAGGAAAACAAACAAACAAACCCAACACATATAACAACTTTGCTTTTTAGTAAGGTTCAGTAATAGTATTCCACTACACCTTTAATAAAATTTTCCAGTATCAAAAGTAATCTCTGGTAAAGATTTGCCAATTTTTTCTAGCTTAAATTTGGTTTACACTAATAATCAGAAACACAGGAACAGGTTATCTATCAGACTGTATATTAAAATACTTCTGTATTAAAACATCCTTATCCTTTTCTTGTAAATCATGTTGGTATTCTTTCAAAATCTCAGTGTCAGCATAACCATTCATTTGTGTTAGAGGGATTAATGTCTGTCTATCTATGATGAGCTAAACTGTACGTTCTTTACTCAAACCTGTACTGGTTTTGGTTGGGATAGAGTTAACTTTCTTCATAGTATCTATTATTGGGTTATGTTTTGGATTTGTGCTGAAAATGATGTTGATAACACAGGAATGTTTTAGCTATTGCTCAGCACTGCTTATACAGATTCAAGGCCTTTTTTCCTTCTCACTCTGCCTTATAGCTGAGTAGGCTGGGGGTGCACAAGAATCTGGGAGGGGACACAGCCAGGACAGCTGACCCAGGCTGACCATAGGGATATTCCATACCATATGAAATTATGCTCAGCAATCAAAGCTGGGGGAAGAAGGAGTGAGGGGGACATTCGGAGTGATAGTGTTTGTCTTCCCAAGTAACAGTTATGCATGATGCAGCCCTGCTTACCTGGAGTTGCCTGAACCCCTGCCTGCCCGTGGGGAGTTGTGAACGAATTCCTTGTTTTGCTTTGCTTGCGTGTGCGGCTTTTGCTTTACCTGTTAAACTGTCTTTATCTTAACCCACGAGTTTTCTCACTTTTACTCTTCTGATTCCCTCCCCCGCCCCACTGGAGGGGAGTGAGCGAGCAGCAATCTGGTACTCAGTTGCCAACTGGAATTAAACCACGACAAAGACTTCTAATTATATTTTGCTGATATATTGTGAATATATATAACATGTTCAGAAGATATTCTATTTCCAGGTATATTCTGAAAAAAGTTTGCTTTGCTTTAGGTCTCAGTATCTGTGAATTTGCTTTGGTTAAATTCTGACATGACCAAAGACTATGGTATTGTTAACAGAAAAAAAAAACAAAACAAAAGAAAGCAAAAACCCTTGAGTTAATGAACCTTGTCCCCCTTTAAGGATTATAAAATTAAGCTCTGCATTGCACTAATGATGTCACTGAGCTTTTGGTATGTGCAGAGCTCAGGCACAGCAAGTCACAAAAACATAGAACCATTGAATAGTCTGGGTTGGAAGGGACAATTAAAGGTCATCTAGTCCTACGCCCCTGCAGTGAGCAGGGACATCTTCAACTAGATCAGGTTACTTAGAGCCCCGTCCAACCTGACCTTCAATGTTGCCAGGGATGGGGCATCCACCACCTCTCTGGGCAACCTGTGCCAGTGTTTCACCACCCTCACTGTGAAAAAATTCTTCCTTCTGCCTAGTCAAAATCAACCCTCTTTTACTTTAAAACCATTACCCCTTGTCCTATCACTACAGGCCCTGTTGAAAAGTCTGTCCCCATCTTTCTTATAGGTCCCCTTCAAGTACTGGAAGGCTGTAATAAGGTGTCCCCAGAGCCTTCTCTTCTCCAGGCTCAAGAACCCCAACTCTCTCAGCATTTCCTCACAGCAGGTGTGCTCCAGCTCTCTGATCTTTTCTGTGACCCTCCTCTGGACCCGTTCCAACAGGTCCATTTCTTCCCTGTGCTGAGGGCTCCAGAGCTGCATACAGGACTCCAGGTGGGGTACAGCAGAGCAGAGTAGAAGGGCACAACCACCTCCCTTGACCTGTTGGCCACACTGCTTTGGATGCAGCCCAGGATATGGATGGCCTTCTGGGCTGCAAGCACACGTTGCAAGTTCATGTCCGACTTTTCATCCACCAGTACCCCCAAGTCCTTCATGGCAGGACTGCTTGTGATCCCTTCAACTCCCAGTCTGTATTGATACTGGGGGTTGCCCCAACCCATGTGCAGGACTCTGCACTTGCTTTTGTTGAACCTCATGACGTTCACATGGATCCATTCCTCAAGCTTCTCCACATTCCTCTGGGTGGCATTCTGTCCCCCAGGTGTGTCAACCACACCACTCGCTTGTTGTTGTCTTCAAACTTCCTGAGGGTGCGCCCGATCCCACTATGTCATTGATGAAGATATTAAACAGTACTGGTCCCAGTTTGGACCCCTGAGGGACATCATTTGTCACTGATCTCCATCTGGACATTGAGCCATTGACCACTGCCCTCTGGATGTGACTGTCCAACCAAATCCTCATCCACCCAACAGTTCACCCACCAAATCTGTATCTCTCCAGTTTACAGAAGGATGTTGTGGGGGACTGTGTCCAAGGCCTTCGAGAAGTCCAGGTAATATAGCTCTCTTTTTACTAGAATTGTCTTTACTGGTGTAGGCCCAGTTTGCTTTTACAAGCTTAAGACCCTGCATGAATCTGGAAAGACACCTAGATGGTAAGGTATGCTAAATGACAGAAAGATTGGAATTTTCGCATCTAACTTATATGTACAAACCTTCAAGTAGAGCTTTAAGTTTAGATGTCTTAACTTTGAATGCATTAACACCCTTATTTATAAAAAAAAAAAAAAGCTACTAAGAACACTATTGTTACTGTTAAGGAATGATGCATCTAAATAAAAAGTCAAACCATAGGCAATGACCAAAATGACAATTTTTAGAGGCTCTAGAAAACCTACAGATCAGACTGTGCATTCATGATACGATTTTCTATTTACACCTGTACATTGTTTGTGAAGTCTTCTCCTGTAAGTGTTCCATGCTATTTATTTTCCAACGTTCTTTACTGTTGCTATTATTATTATTACTATAATGTACTTGATTAATTTCTCAACATTGAGAAATAAACTGATAAACCAGTTATCTTCAAAAGTATCCATTTACCATTTCTTGCCTGCTTTTTTGGATGCTTATGTAGGGA